>NC_090175.1:53858861-54003861 GCF_024679245.1 Pseudorasbora parva
CATTTATTCATGCTTGACACAAATAGCCATAAAATCTACAGAGGAATTTCTTGCTTGGAAATCCCAACAATCTCATTGGTCAAGTCTATCTCAGGAGGGTGTGACTACTCCCAGACATTAAAATAGAGAGGCACTCAGGTGTCCTCTCTCTCTCTTCTCACTCTGTGGCTGAACCAACACGTAATTCTGGCTGGCCCTGAGCCAGGCCACGTAATGAGGGCCCTCCAAGCAGGTGACCGGAAACCCAAGGCCAACATACGGCCATTGTGACAGTAGGCCCCAACACTTCATGTGGACCTTCCCAGCTGGCATTTTAACATTGAGCCACTGTTGAATCAACGTCAGGTGCCAGTGTTGGATAACCGTTGAATTTTGTTTAGATTTTGCAAATCTAATCAACGTTGAAATGGCAACGTCTTTCCAACGTCATGTTTCTCAACATAGGTGAATTTGCCAACATTGAAACAATATTGATTTTAGTTTAGATTTTGCAAATCTAATCAACGTTGAAATGGCAACGTCTTTCCAATGTCACGTTTCTCAACATAGGTGAATTTGCCAACATTGAAACAATATTGATTTTAGTTTAGATTTTGCAAATCTAATCAACGTTGAAATGGCAACGTCTTTCCAATGTCACATTTCTCAACATAGGTGAATTTGCCAACATTGAAACAATATTGATTTTAGTTTAGATTTTGCAAATCTAATCAACGTTGAAATGGCAACGTCATTCCAACGTCATGTTTGTCAACATAGGTGAATTTGCCAACATTGATTTAAGTTTAGATTTTGCAAATCCAATCAACTTTGAAATTTCAACATCACTGTAAAGTCCTGCTTTTCAACATAGTTTTTGTTAAACTATTTTCACTGAAGTATTGATGTGTTCAACAGTAACACCAAACACCTTGAAATGGATACATAAACACTAAGTTTGCAAACACGCACAGTCAGCTTGGAAGAAGCCAATTGGTCAAAGGAAGACCAGGAAGAAGATTAATAAAGACATTTCACTGACGTAGGAAACATGCTTTATTACATAGCTGCAATTGTGCCAACCTTTCACATCAATTGTACACATGTCAAACTTTTACTTCACCCAAAAATTCTGTCATTAAAGGGTTCTTTCACCCAAAAGGGAAATTGAGGTCATTAATGACTCACTCCAATGTCATTCCACACCCGTAAGACCTCCATTCCTCTTCAGAACACAGTTTAAGATATTTTATATTTTAGTCCCAGAGCATTGTGGCGATCCGAATCATTGATTCATGGCTGTTTGAATCTTTATTTAAGGTTTGAAAACAAAGGCGGAAGAGAACACAATGCTGAATAAAATCTTACTTTTTTTTATTTTTGGACCAAAATGTATTTTCGACTCTTCAAGAGATTCTAATTAACCCACTGATGTCTCATATGGACTACTTTGATGATTTTTTATTACCTTTCTGGACATGGACAGTATAGTGTGCATACTGCATTATGCTCTGGGACTAAAATATAAAATATCTTAAACTGTGTGTGGAGATGAACGGAGGTCTTATGAGTGTGGAACAATATTAGGGTGAGGAGTTAATGACATCAATTTCATTTTTGGGTGAACTAACCCTTTAAATGACTCGCCTTGTCGCTCCACACCCGTAAGACCTTCGTTCATCTTCGGAACACAGTTTAAGGTATTTCATATTTAGTCTGAGAGCTTTCTGTCCCTTCATTGAAAATGTATGTACGGTATACTGTCCCTTTTTATGTTGTTGTTATTTTTGGACCAAAATGTATTTTCATTGCTTCAAAAAATTCTATCCAACCCACTGATGTCACATACGGACTACTTTGATGATGTTATTATCTTTCTGGTCCTTCTGGACATGGACAGTATACCGTACATACATTTTCAATGGAGGGACAGAAAGCTCGGAGTAAATATAAAATATCTTAAACTGTGTTCTGAAGATGAATGGAGGTCTTACGGGTCTGGAACGACATTAGGGTGAGGAGTAAATGACAGAATTTTCATTTTTGGGTGAACTAGCTTTTTTTAACCTTTAAAAAAAACGGCCCAAACATTGGGCAACATTAAACACAGCTGGTTAAGTCTTCCTTTCTTGTTACTTCTTTCTGCTACCGCCACCAGTCCTCTCAGGTGCATATTTCAAGTCTTGTCAAGCCATGTATTCGTCTACTTTCATTGGCTTTAAGCTCAAGACCGCATCTGATGAGAAAAACAGATCAGTATTAGCAAACACTACTCTCTCAAATTAAAATATTTAGCAAATATCAACTTTTGTGGCATTGCCAATGATCAAAGTATATAAATTAGTATTGATCAACATGCAAAGTCATTGATAATCATGTGCTTGAGCGAACAACAAAAGGCAGTTGGTAGTAACCCTTGCTGCAGGTAGAGAAGTTAGTCTAGAGCCCAGAATGGAGTATTTTATTATATAAAAGTTTGGACACATTACTATGTGTAATGTTTTTGAAAGAAGTTTCTTCTGCTCATCAAGCCTGCATTTATTTGATCAAAAATACAGTAAAAAAATGTAATATTGTGATATTATTACAATTTAAATATTTGGTTTTCAATTTATTATATGTTAAATTACAATTTATTTCTGTGAAAAGCTGAATTTTCAGTATCATTCGTTCAGCGTCACATGATCCTTCAGAAATCATTCTAATATTCTGATTTATTATGAGTGTTGGAAACAGTTCTGATGCTTCATATATTTGATGAATAAAAGGTTTAAAAGAACTGCATTTATTCAAAATAAAAACATATTTTCAAATAAATCTCCTTTACTATCAATTTAACACAGTGTTTCTCAAACTTTTTCAGCCCAAGGACTATATCTTCCAATTTTTTCCTGAGGACCACCTACAGAATCCCACTCTAACACGCCCCCCAAAACCAACAAAATAGGAAGGATAAGCTAAATTTAAGTTTAATATGCAACTGTTTCAAGTCAAAAACTAATCATTCAAACACAAATGCAATGATTTGATCAGAAATTATTATATACATTTTATATATAAAAAGTCTTCCACATAAACCTGTATTTAAATTTTACAAAAATGTAACAAAAAAAAGTTAAGGGTTAGTTACTTTCAGATTCAAATAGATGGTTGGGTTAGGTATGGGGACAACTTACCGTTAAAGGAGACTTTCAGGTAGTTTTTCCAAATCTCTGGAAAAAAGAAGAAAGAAGAATGTGACGTGCTAAAGATTTATAGATATTCTTATGCCTCTCCCTGATTGGGTAACGGTAGTACAAGACAAAAACATTCAAACTGATCTAATATGTATCCACAAGTTTCCTACGCCCCATGAACACTTGCGTCAAAAGTGGGCGCGTCTTCCGGTTCGAAATAAACAAGCGGGACGACATTGACATTTAACAATTGACAGTCATTCAAGCTATCCAAACGTGCTAACTATGTGGGAACACAACCTCAACGAACTTAAAAATGGTGAAACAACAGTACCTTTACCCTCCGCTGTAGTTGGGAAGATGACGTAAAAAAGTGGCCTCGTATCACGTACGGTGGTATTTTTAGCTATTTTCTTGATTCAGTAGCCTGTGATGGTAAGGCAATGAGCAATTTGAAAAGCTCAGAGGCGTATCAGTATTTGCATAGTGATAAAGTCGGTCGGGTGTTATTTAAGGATGTTGGAAACAACCTAGTTTATCTAATAGCGGACGTTGAGCCGAGCGAGAGCCTTCACGTATCCCATCATAAGGCTTGGGTGCTAGCATCGGTGACAGGTGAAGTAAGTTAACTTACAGACAGCGGGTTGTTCATGTATTGCAGGGCCAGGACGCTCTTGTAGTCATGCATCAACACTTTTGTGGAAGGTCGGTAAAGTAAGGACAATTAAGTGCACTGTGTTTGTTTATTGTATTGCTATATTATTAATTAACTAATAAATACTAAATTTAAATGTTTAGTGTGTGTCATTCATTCATGTTCTGCATATGTTGCTTCACAGGAACTTTCACTTAACCCTTGTGGCACAATCTGGTAAAAAAAAGTACAAATTTAAAATTTGAAGCCTTGCCAACAACACAATGAAAGCCTAAGATGTGAATAGCCCTGGTTTACACTATACAATCAGTTTTAGTCCACGGATATTCTGAAGAAATAAATACACAAAGACAGTAATTACCAAAACATTTTTTACTTGCACATTCAGTTAGCAGTGGTATCCAGAACATTTAATTAAATAAATTTAGCATGTCTAGCCCTGGGTCGGCGTCTCTTCTCCGGTGGCTTCTCGTAACCCAGAAAAAGCGCTGGGTACGGGTTATCCTGTGTTGGCTTCTTGTCAACGAAGTGAAACGATCACACAAACAGATGTTTGGGTGTTTTTTTTAAGTTTAAGTTCTTCAACCATATTCTTTTTGGTTCGTCGTCTATTGGGAGACGATGGAAACATACCATCGTTGGCAGGAACACTCTGACTTAGTTATGTTCAAAACACTCACGTTTACGCCACTGAATTAGTTTAGTCTGGTTATTTGTACACCCGCGAACAGCACATGTTGTCCCTGAGCCCCACAACGACATCTCTCTTAAAGGTTTGCGACTTTACATATTAAAACAATGATCCGAATAATTAAATAAAAACGTAGCCTCGTCACTAACTAGCACACAAAATACCATTGGCATACTACTTCCGCTGTCTCACCGGAAGTTGTACCCACGTTCTTTTTTACAGTAGCGCCCCCCGGAAAAAGGTGGATAACGTTAGCTTCATGGAGCGTACACACAGGTTAAACTAGTCTGCCCGTAACGTTACACTTAACGGTGGTTCGCGGTTAAACTAGTCTGCCCATACGTCTACACACACACAGATAAGAACGGCGTTTGACGGTTAGCTAGCACTAACTCCGGTTCGCGGTTAAACTACGTTAGTCTGCCCATATAAACACATTATTAATTTACAACAATACGTATATGGACCAGAGTCAGGCACACTAAACATTTAGTTAGGAATTTTCTAGTTATAAAATGTGACTTCAAAAACTTTGCTTACCGTCTGAGCTGTTATGCCCAAATTCAGTCGAATCGGTCCAGGTCAGAACCTGCGAGGCTGACGATGACGACACAGACCCACTTCCCGCACGCGCAAGCAGGTGTTGTGTGGAACCGTCAGAGCCTATTGGCCTTTGTGTGATGGACAGTCGCCGTCCTCCAATCAAGCCATACATCTTGTATTCGTGTGTGTGTGTGTGTGTGTGTGTGTGTGTGTGTGTGTCCGTCCATATGTGTGTCTATATATATATATATATATATATGTGTGTGTGTGTGTGTGTGTGTGTGTGTATGTTTGTGTGTTATTTTTTTAATTTTAAGAGGTCTGTTAATTTTTCTTCCAGATATATATATATATATATATATATATATATATATATATATATATATATATATATATATATATATATATATATATATATATATATATATATATATATACATATATATATATATATATATATATATATATATATATATATATATATATATAGCTCTGGAAGAAAAATTAAGAGACAACTTAATATAAAAATTAACTTAATATATACAACTTAATATATAAAAATTAAAATGCACCAGAATGCAGGATCTACAAAATTTAAAATTGTATGGGGGAAATGTATATCCCCAGACCCCCACACAAACAGCTCCACATATAATATTTTCACCAGCAGCCACTGCATATTTTGTTCTTGTATGGAATGACTAACCAAAATGATCAATCGGACTTGCTGTCAAAGTAAGCCATAAGATGTAGAAAGTGCTCAACAAACGTTTAATTCAGAGTTGATATTTCAACGTTGTATCATTATTCATGTATCAACTCTTTTTCAACAGTTAATTGATCAGCATTGTTTGGACGTTGTTCCAACGTTATTTTTCTACTGATATATTTCAACAAAATTTTTAAAAGTCATGGTTGTAAAAATAATGTTGATTTGACGTACAACTCAAAACTTGTTGATATTTCTATGTTGAATTCTTAGTGAGTTAACAACACCAATTCAACTATTTGGTGTTCAACGTTGTTTTGACGTTGAAACAATGTTTTTTCATAAACTGACATTATTTCAACTACATTTAAACGTTTAATGTCAGTTGAATGCCAGCTGGGTTCTTTGACCATCAGAGACTCTGCAAGTTCACCATCGTTCCTTCACTTAACACAACAGGAATCGTGCATTGTAAAAACCATCGGACCAAACCATCGAACTCTTCGCTCAAGCCATATGGAAGTATCGTATGAAAAACAAATTGCTGTGTAGTGAGTAAAACTGCAAACCCCTTTGACATGTGGAGTATGCCTATTTTAGTCGCATTATCAGAGAGCATTACAGACATGTACACAGCTTAATCTAACTATTACCGTCGTGACGGAGATTTCGCCGCATTTTGTGACAGGACATAAAACGTTACGCACAACAGGGAAGTGCAAAGAGAGGGCAGGGCTTTGGGGGTTCGAGCCTCTGCCTTTTTTGAAAATTAATTAAAAGTGCCCTTCTCAACAATCACCGATAATATTGTGGCCAATAAAACAGAATTGGAATTATAATTAATATAACAACGTGTACAAAACAGTAACAAATGGCAGAAAAGTCCTGTTTATCTTATATGTATATGTCAGTCTGAAATGTCGTCATGGGTCATTCAGTGAACGCCTGTGGCTCGACGGCAGAAATTGAAACAATCCAAACAATCACGATTTTTAAACCTTTTACATCATTAATCAAAGCTATTATTATAAATGTAGGCTATCAATAAGGAGGAAAGAGGGGCAGTGTCTCTTCAAAAAACCAGAAAGAGACAATACATTATATTACAAAAATAAATAAATGTATATAAAGCATTATAAAAACGAGTGTTTTTTATACTTCTTAATGTAAAGTAACACTGTCCAACAGCGACACCTGCAGGTGAAGTTACAGCGGGTCTCCTGAGCCCATAAAATTAACAGACCTGCCGAAGTCACGCTATGATTGGATGTTGGAGAACATAGCGTGGCATGGGGACGTATACGTGCCATTTGTTCCTTAATAATTATTATTTTTGGCCTTTCGCTAAAATGTTTTGTGAAGTACTCCTCCATATTCCTCCATCCTCAATTTTTTTTTTTTTACATACATTTGATGTAATTTTGCTCTCATGTCTGTCTGTCTGTCTGTCTGTCTGTCTGTCTGTCTGTCTGTCTGTCTGTCTGTCTGTCTGTCTGTCTGTCTGTCTGTCTGTCTGTCTATCTATCTATCTATCTATCTATCTATCTATCTATCTATCTATCTATCTATCTATCTATCTATCTATCTATCTATCTATCTATCTATCTATCTATCTATCTATCTATCTATCTATCTATCTATCTATCTATCTATCTATCTATCTATCTATCAAAATATACCAGCACTATTATGGTGAAAAACTGTTACTAGGTACCCCAGGGAGTATTTCACCATCAAAACAGATCTGAAATAAGGATTAGGTTAAACGTAATAAACCAAGATAAACATTGTAGTGTTTACAGAATGTGAAAATCTTTCCTTGAAAGCATCTAGCTTCAAGCAAACTTGTCAATGTATAGCCTCTTCATTTTCTGTAGCCTCTGGGTTTCCCTTGATGGGATCAAAACGTTTGTTCCTTAAATAAACCTGGGATATCTTAGCATATATTGACCCACTTTTGAGATAAATTCAAAAGGGCGCAATAATAACTGTTGCACTGAGATGTTTAAACTTTTTTTTTTTTTTTTCTTGAAACATCTGCCGTGTAAGTAGATAAATTCATAACGACGTGAGGCATTTATATATCTCTTTCTAGTTCTTTCAAGTTTAGACTTTCACACAGCATGAATCTAAGAGCGGTGGACCTGTGAGAACATTGCGTTAAAGTTTTATCCAGCATGAATGCATGTATAATAACATGACGTGGTTTGCTGAGAAAGCAAAATAAGTGAGAAAAATATCTATTCATGCACTACAAGCACACAAAAAAAGAAAGAAAGGAAGAAAGAAAGAAAGAAAGAAAAAAACACATTTTCTTATGTTGTACCTAATTTATCACCGCATGTCAGCTGAATCATCATAACTGAATTTAAGACTATTACTTTGCTGTGCTTTCATACTACTCAAAGCATGACAGAAAATAATTATAATAATCTGAGTTGGATTATGAACTGACAATTATGTGACAGTAAATGTTTAATCTGTTAGAAATTATTTAACTGTGAAATTAATTTCAAATTGATGACAGTAGTGTTTGAAGCATCCTTGATGGTGCGTTGACTGCACAGAAAGCTTTCCTAAAAAAAAAAAAATTGGATTCACAAAGATTTACATATCCCTGGCCACTTGCATGTTTGTTTATGAGACAGGCAGAGGAAGGAACAGTCCGTGAAGGTCCTCTATGGTATAGCTCATTGTTGGGCTCAGGGGAGGGACGTCCATCTATAAATTTTGCCCTGGGTCCTGTGAACGTAAGTGTTGGTGTAGTGGAGGTGATGTCAGGCCTTGGAGAGGCATTTTATTTAAAATTGTATTAAATATAAGTAGTAAAAGAGGAAAACTAGTTGACATCATTATACTCGGGCAAGGTTCTGTCATTAAATACACAAGGCAATATCATTTTAAATGGTTTGCAGTTATTTTTAAGGAGTATTATTATTATTATTTTTTAGAATTGCAGTTCAGTGCCCATGTTTTGCAAGCTTCCATCTTCCGAAGTCATGCGATAAGTTAGTGGTGTAATAAACCCAAATTTATGATGTTTTCACCATGGTACTTTGCAGAACTGAATATAGGACGCCTTTTAAATTCCAATTTACATCCTGAATTAGCTTTGAGGTCACAAACAGGATGCAAATGGAATGCAGAGAAAATTATGTTGGCTTGACAATGTCTAGTTAGAAGTTTATTGCAAACTCATTGAGGTTTGAATTTTTTTAGGCGGATGGATGGATGGATGGATGGATGGATGGATGGATGGATATATAAAACCATGGATTTCTGTCTTCGTCTTGTTCTGTTGCATAGAAACTAGCGTAGGCTACATTAATGCATGCGTTTTGAACTTTGCTTATATAAAAACTGAATAAAACTGTATTCTATCTTATTGACAAAAGTCATATCCTATTCAGCCATAATTGTTTATTCAAACCAGTATTGACACACACACACACACACACACACACACACACACACACTTACACATACACACACACACACACACGCACAAACATACAAAAAAAAAAAAACCTGTGCATCCCTACCAGAAACCCATCCCTGTTCCCCGACTCTATGAAAGGTCGAGACACATGAACCTTCATGTTGAAGTTCCTCCATGTACATTGACCTCATTGACAGGAAGTTCCTCTGTGATTAACCTTAATTGTGTTCACTTGTGCTGTGAGCATATTCACCACGACAGGTGATGAGTGCGAGACAGCTGGCTTTAGCCTGATGAATGTTAATCAATGGCACACTGACTAAACTGTATCCTGCTCTCTTTATTCCCAATGGCTGCTGGGAGACTGACAAATCGGGTTTGGCGTGCCGTCTCATTTGGAATTCACAGGCTTCGCATTTTGCATTCAGGCGTTGTGTGTGTTTACTCCAGAGAGAGTTATTACTATGTTCGAGTTTCTTAGTGGTTTATTGGGAGAGCAGGACAAGTGTTCTTCTCTGGCGCCTTTAGAATTGACTATTTCTTCCAGCTGTTGACGGCACAAACCGTCCCAGGGTAGTGCAAACAGATAAGCAGATGTCTAACCAGGTGTCTATGAAGGGTTGCCTTCATACAGGTAGAATCATATGAAAAAGTGTTTCTCACCAGGTTCAGATTGCAAGCCTGTTCCCGATAGGATTGTGGACAGCAGGTAAAAACAAAATTGAATGCAAAGAACAAAATGCAGCATATCTGTGCTTAGACAGAAATTACAGGCTTGTCTTGTTTAAAAAAAACCTTGCTATATTTTTCCACTAAGGTCCTCTATGGGCTCAGGGGAAGGAGGTCCATCCATCCTAATTGCTAAGTCTTCCAAAGTTTATTAAGAGTTAATTGAAATTGGGATTCTGCATCCTGTTTGTTTTCTCAATGCAAAATAATGAACTGAACTGGATTTCAATTTCAAGAAAACAGAAAACTCTTGCTATATTTGCTTTGTTGTCCATTTCACAGATCTATACAGTATTTAGCACAAGTGTATCTGTCAGAAGCTATTCTAGTAAAAGCTAGTGAAATATTCCAATATTCTTTCAATAGCCATGAACGAAACTGAGATCTGGACTTTAAATAAAATGTTGGGATGTGCTATACTGTGGATTTCAGCCTAAAGGTCAAATAGTCAAAATGCTGTTTTGGTAAACATCCTCGTAAACCCAGCTGGTTATGTCATAAGTGAATGTAAACACTGAGAAAGAGAGCGTGTGTAACTGTATATTGGATCCGGGAAGCTCTTAAAGGGACAGCAGCCCAATAAATCTGTTGCAGTCATTATTGTTACAAACAAGAAAAAACAAAGATAAAGATAAATCACTCACTGCTCTTGAATGAATAAACTGTAGTTTTAATACGGATTAGTCTATATTTAATGTATACAGCAGTGTTATTTTATATTTGATTACTTTATTCAGTTTGTGTTATAGGCTATTGCAGGCATGTGCAGAGGAGTGGGCTTTGAGGGCTTGAGCCCCGGCACTTTTTGAAGATTAATCCAAAGTGCCCCTCTAAACAATTATCATCAACAGTGGCCAATTAAATTAAATTATAATTAATATGACAATGTGTACAAAACAATAAAGAGCTCAAAAGTCTGAAAATTCCCGTTTATGTTTATGTCGGTCAGTCTGAGAAGCCGTTGCCATGGCGCGTTGCTTGTCTGCTCACTCTGACACTGCCTCGTGTTTTTTCTTTTCTTTTTTTGTAATTATTCTTCTCATTAAAACACTAAATTGGTTACATTTATAACCTACTTGGTTTTGATAAATCTAATTACATAGTGTAAAAATAGAAAATATAATTGTATATGTTTTTTTTTTCTTTTTTATTTAGCTAATGTTTATTTAACTAGGAAAATTAAGTGTAACAGGGACATATATTTACATTTGAAGAGTAAAAAAAAAAGAAAAAGGAAAATGACTTTTTCTTCCTCATTTTAAAACACTACTGCACACCAGGGAAAATACTATACCTGCTATTAATTGTTATATGGGAAGTGATAGATGATATACACCCTTTTCATTTTTCCTTTTTCCTTTATTTTTTATTTTTTTTTTTTTTTTACATTTGAGCCCAAGAGAAACTCTCTGCATGTTCCGTGAAGCACTGTTTGGTCCATTGTTTTTTTGTTGGATTTGTTTGTAATTTGTAATCTTTGTTCTTATTGTATTGGTGACTGTTTACTTACATTTATTAACATACTATTAGATTAAATTATGAAATTTCACTGACATTTAAAAGTACTAATATTATGCAATAAGACTTTGATCATATCACCAACCAATAGTCATGTTAAGTGTGTGTTAATCATGAATTTAATATTGACCAAAATAATTGTGATTAGGATTTTTGCCATAATCAAGCAGCCCTTATAATAATATGAGATTTTAATAAATAAGTAAATAAGTCATTAATTAATTAAAAGAAAATGCATATATAGTAATTTAATTTAATTTAATTTAATTTAATTTAATTTAATTTAATTTAATTTAATTTAATTTAATTTAATTTAATTTAATTTAATTTAATTTAATTTAATTTAATTTAATTTAATTTAATTTAATTTAATTTAATTTAATTTAATTTAAACTGAACTAAAAAAACTGATACTGTTATGGGGTTGCCATTTGATGTCCTGAAACCAATTGAGAACCACTGATCTAGAATTTATTCAGGAGCATACGGATCTCTTTTATTGAATGCATCTGCCACTCATGTGAGTCGCTCCATCAGTTGCAGGGTGGCAGAGGCGTTTTACAGCCACAAAAGCACAGCTCCCTGATGGGATCAGCAGTCAACTGTCACCCAGTAACACTTTTCCCCTGGAAAAGGTGGACAGGAAAGTGGCAAACATTTACATTTTATTTCATTTGTCAGATGATTACAAGAAACTTGCACTGCATTCAAGGTATCCATTTTAACAGTATTTATGTTTACTGGGATTTGAATCCATGACCTTGTCATTGTCAACACCATGCTCTACCAGCTTTCCAGAAATTGATCTACATATGCCTTCCTAGAAATAAAACCCAGCTGATGGTTTAAAGAAAGGAATGATATAGCTCATGGTCAAAACCCATGAGTGTTCTATTATAGAAGCTGTCAATGCATACAAATAACTTTTTTATGTTGGTAGAACACAACATGTCTTTTCTTTATGACACAGTATTGATAATAAGGGTGAAGTCTCAGAAATCAAAGGTTGTAGAAAACCAGCACTCAAAGACCCATTACCTGCCGTCTCTTCATTCATCTACTAGTACATCAATTCAGGGTTGGTATGCTCTAAAAAAACACTGGGTTATTTTTTTAACCCATATGCTGGGTTCAGCGCATCATTTCATTGGGCTATTTTGATATGTTTACCTAGTGCTGGGTCACTCTAAAATATACTGGGTTATTTTTTTAACTAAATTCTGAGATCAGCCTACTGGGTCAATTCATTGGGTTATTTTTAATATTTGTACTGCTGGGTAGATTTTCTGTAACTCGCCAGGTCATCACATACCCACCCAGCGCTGGGTAAGTGTTACCCAATGTTGGGTAGTCTGTATCAAACCGGTTAATACATTTTTCAAAGGTCATTTTCTGTTTTGTTCTGAGAGAAAATGTCCTGAGGGGAAATGTCCTGAATCAAATTAAGGTTTGCATTACAATGTATTCCTATCAAATTATTACTGTACAAAGAGGAAAATGTCTGTAGTCCCACATTTTACCTTTTTTGTTTAGTCACTAGTCGAACGACAAACTAGCATCACCAGGAAGTTTCACCTCCCGCCAAAAGAATGCATGACCAGGGCTGAGTTTCTGCTCATGTCAGGTCCTAAAACATTTTCTAAATGTATTTTATGACAGTAAAAGACTGACTGTCCATTAAATAAAAGTAAATAAATAAAAATTAAATTAAATTTAAAAATATATGAACTGTTCCTCTCTGATATAAATATAAGTTATTAGAATGCATTTTTATTATTTAAAATGAAAAGCATCGACTGACTCAGCACTTTCTAAAAATCATCCTAGCAAATGAGTTAAAGTATAAAACCTAACATGCTGGGTAAAAAAATAACCCAGCATGTGTTCTGTCCAATATTTACCCAGCACAGGGTTGCCAAATAACCCAGAAATTGTTGTTTCTATTCTAACCCAGCAATTTTTTTTTTTTTTTTTTGTCACAATACAAGCAACTGAAAACTGAACAAAAATGTACAGCAAGCTTAAAGAAGTGTTCTGGATTCATTCAAGCTTTTCCCTGCAAGCATATGTGGCGTACTTCCGACTAAAGAAAAAAAAAAAAGAATACATCCATCAGTTACAATAAGAGGTATTTCAATAGCAGCAGAAATGTAAAGATTATATTTCTGTTAAAAAAAATAATTAATTAATACAAGTTTTGGTTAAAATGCTTGTCAACTCCTATAGTTTAAACAGAAGTATCTTTGATTGCTTGATTGATTGATTGATTGATTGATTGATTGATTGATTGATTGATTGATTGATTGATTGATTGATTGATTGATTGATTGACTGATTGATTGATTGATTGATTGATTTATTGATTGATTGATTGATTGATTGATTGATTGATTGATTGGTTGATTGGTTGATTGATTGATCCAATTAAAGCACTTCAGGTTGTACAGAAAGTCTAATCCAGCTAGCATTTCAAGAATGCAGTTTTTTTTTCTAAGCCAGTTTTAGGCGGTTGAGTCAGAAGTTCAAGTAAACATTAAAAGTAAATCTATAACAACTTTGAAAAGAGGTTTGACGCTATGACTCTCTATCAATTGCCAATGTTCTTGCTTCTTTGATTTTGTGAATAAGCAAAACATCTTCAGTAAATGGAATAGATTGCTACTGAAGGCCTTCACACGGTGAGGTTTATACAAGCTTATGAATGGGTATTGATTGACACTTTTTCACCTACGTAGAAAATATCTATGATGCCTTTATAATGCTAGCTTTGCCCACCAGGCTTTGGAAAAGAAAAAAAATGCCACCATGTGAGGGAATGAATCACCACAGAGTTAGAACAACCACACTTACCAAATAATGGACGTGTGTGGCTAAACTGAGTCTCGCTGGGCTGGTGATTAATCTGCAGGAGACCTGACACTTGAGAGAAACAGACAGTCACACTAAAGCTGCTCATTTCACAGAAAAGACCCTCACTGTATCTCACAGCAGTCTTGAAACAAAGCAGTATTAGTTACTTGGACAAAAAAAGGAGGTCTCTGCCTTCGAGTCCCGCAGCTTTGAATCCTACAGGGACGCAAATGAGAGACAGCAAGGAGATAGATACCAGGACGGATTGGTTTTGGCAAGAAAAGGCTTGGCTTGGCTGATTCATGTGAGGGCCAGGCCGGGGTTTCCATACTCAGCGGGGTCTCAAGAGCTTCAGTGGTGACCTAGATCACGAAACTATGCCTGCAAGACCCTGGAGGGTCTCGTCTCATCTCTGCAGGGGGACTCTGGCTAACAGGGGAAGACATATATGGGGTTGTTCAGGAGGCCACGGAAGCCTCAAGAACCCATCTGTCACAAGAGGAAGATAACAGCAAGGCTCACCACTCCATGCAATTAGAGGCCCTATCATACACCCAACGCAATGTGATGCCAGGTGCAACAAAAGTGTTGTTTGGTAGTTTCAACCTGGCACAGTTATCATTCTCATGTCCAGCGCCATGTTGTTTTAATAGAAAATGCACTTGGCACCCATCTGTTCACCCATGGGCATGCTGATCTGAAAATCAGGTGTGTTCAGGCGCATTGTCGGGCGCATTACTATTTTAAGCTGAAAACGTCTGCGCCTTGACCCACAAAAACCTGGTCTAAAGTTAATTGCGCAGTATTTTTGTGTTGTACACCCTGTTTATCACACACAATGGGGACACATTGGGGATTGACAGGGAACACACACTGCTTAGCAACACACAAACATTTTTAAATATTAAAATTGAAAGGATTTCCCGGTGTGAATAGCTTTAATCTAGTTTTGTTTTCGAGTCATAGTAAGTTCTGTTTATTAATAATCTTTAAGAGCATGGGATTTTGGCCAAATGACAGAAGAAAGAAAACACTGAGTGTCCACATAGCTACAATAAACATTATAATCTGTAAATTGTTGAAAACGTAATGTGATGCATTACTCAGATATGAATACTCTGAAATCCACTGGTCAAAAACCACGTAGCCTGCATTCTCAGTGGTAAACTGTTAATAATATGCTCATGTCTGACCACACAAAGGTACAATATAAACTTTCACAATGTGGAGTTTAATCATTTAAAAAGTATAGTGTTTTTTTTCCCCTTTTTTTCCTGAAAAGTATAAGGTTTCCACCCGACAGAGATTGGCATGGGGATGTAATGACGTGTGCCATTAATCGATCAATGTTCTATAACATGTAAAAAGGGAACATGAACGGAATATTCTAAAACCAACTCATGTAAACACCTTAATCAGAATATTGTCTTATTCAGAATAAGGTCAATAATTATATTGCAGCTGTCCATGTAAACACAGTCATAGATTGTTAGATCAGCATTATACATTACACTTCCACCTCCAGGAAAATCTTTTCAAGATTGCATGAAATTGTGGGTTCGACCAACACAGTCTCACCCCTACTCGTCAAATGTTGCCGAACGGTCAAGGGACCCTGACGTCAGCTGTTGACGCACAGGGTACCCCTAAATCGGCATTTTTCGACGTACTGGGTAATCCACTGATTTCAATGAGAAACCTAGGACGTCATAAACAGACGTGTTGGGCATGTGCATGTTATCGTCATGATGGAATTTATTGGGTTATAATTTTTCCATTATGACATGTTGGAGTGTGATTCTCAATTTAATCAGCCAGCACAATTGTATTTACATTTATTTACGCTATGATACACGTTTGAAACAGTAGTCAAACCCCACCCCGCCCTAAACCTACCCATTTGCCTATTATATGATATAAAACACAGGCTGTAACAGACAACAGGCACACTTTATTGAAAAAGTCCAACTATTCCGAGGCCAAACGATTGAATTGTGCGAAGAAAAGACCCAAAAGCAATCACCGTCTCTATCCGCGGCGCGCGGCGCGCAGCCCGCGCCCGTGCGTCACACTGAAGACGCCACAGGTAGACCCCTCGGCGTCACGCGATGGACGAACTGGGAACCCAATTGCTTTCAGTGGGAAACCTTTGGCGTCAACATTAGACGGCAATTCTATCGGTATGAAATCGCGCTGAAGAAGTCTCATTCAGAACACATCGCGATGTTTGGCATCAGATCACGTGTGCCACATGTTGGTGAGTAGTCATACATATTATGTCCTAATATTTGATATAAAATATTTTCTGCTTGTCGTTATCGATCATGTTCAGTCACTGCATTGTATCTGTCATCATCTCCACTGAGGCTTTGCATTTCTTTGCTTTCTAAATAAACACACCTTGCTAATAGGGTAATTTAACACTGTCACGTGACGGGCTATAGACCTTTAAACAGTTGTTAATATTTAATAATAATTACTAGTGTAGTTCCAACGTGGCATTTGTAGTAGAAGCACAATAAAAAAAAAACAACACTTGCCATGCGTTTACCACAGTATTGGTAGTTTTAATGTGATATTTGTTGTAAATAAACAGTAGCCACAACAATTACCATGCTTTAAATGCATTTTAATGTAAAATCCAAATATTGTTATTTAAATAGTATACTTTATAATGCTATATATTATATATTATGACTTTTTTCTCTCTCTCTTTCTTTTTTTTTTTTTTTTTTTACCTGAAAAGACCAAAAGGGCCTCTCGGACTCAGTCAACCCATTCTTGTTTGTGGAGAAGTAACGGAGAAAACCGAAAGCTGCAACAGCAAATATTTGTAATGGTATGTATGAGTTGGTTTGAACCCTTTATCAAACATTTTATTTAGCATTTGTTGTTACTTATTCTTACAAATCCTATAGCTCAAGCAGTAAGAACATATTCCCAAAGTCTTAATAATTCACAAGATTTAACAAGTTGTCAAATTCGTATGATTCTCGTACATATAGCTCTGAAAAAAATTAAGAGACCACTTAACATGGATTTCTAAATGTTAAGTGGTCTCTTAATTTTTTTTTCCAGAGCTGTATTTGTATATGAAGAGTTCAGATGCAAAAGCCTCAAAAAGCCTCTTCGGTCACATGACATCAGATATTCAATTATTTTTTCTTAATCAGATCAGTTGCAATGTTTATAACGTCCTGTTTGCATGTAAATAATTTATGTGATCACAAAATCAAGTGAGTTATCTACATTTTCAAACAAATTCATATGATATAGCTTGCTATTACATACTTTTAATAATGGGAATGCACACATATCTGTGAACTTACTAAATAAATGTATTTAACATTTAATTATGCAACGTTTTTTTACAGCAAGAAACAGTTATGTATGAACTCACAACTTGCATGCAATGTAATACAATTTCCTCTTTCTTTCTGTCTTGCAGGATTACTTGCAGATTACTTTTATTTATTTATTTTTGTTTAAAAGATCTCTACAATATCAAACTCAACAGCTCTTTTAAGAGTCAACCCTCACAAGAGCTTCTAGTGATTCTCAGCGAATCTTGCCGTAATCAGCCCTTCACAGGTAAAGTTGAATATTATCAGTATCAGTATATATACTAAAGTATATACAGTTTTAATATATATATACTAATCAAATGCTCACCTTAATCTTATGATAAATTAACTTTATTGTAACTGTCTTAATTTATATGTTTTAAAAACATTAGTATTGGCACAGAGTAAGTGAGACTTTCTTGTTTTACAGAAGAGAAGAAAGACCAGACCTTATATCGAAGCAAGCTAAGAAAATAAGTCATTTGTTTAGGGTGAGGAAGGAAGATGGACATCTTGTGCCTGAAGAAGACAGAAAAGTGCGCAAGTCCATTGGTATGTCTTGTATTGAAGCAATGCTGTAATATGTAGTACAAAATTTGATGTTGATCTCTCAAAGGACTATTCATTTCAACAGTGATCATTCTTTCTACTCTGATAAAATACGTACCATTATTCATGTCTAAATCTTTTAATAACTCCTAAAATAAGCAAATGAGGTTCTGTATCTTGGATTTATTTAAAATGGTAAATATTTGTTTTCCCTTTTTGATACAATTATTATTACACTTTTGGCCTTCAGTTCTTAAAAACTGCACCGTCTGTTTGTCTTAGATAAAAGCAGACAAGTGTGGGAAAAAGCATTTAGTTGTTATTAACTCCATGTATTTCTCCATTGTTTTGTAGACCATGGATGGTTCTGGGTAGCTTTAGAAGATAATGAGTTGGGACATATTAGGAATCAAATAGTAAATGTTCTTTGAATTATGTGTAATATCTGGTTAGTTCTTTGGCTTGAAACAAGGCCTTATACTCCACAGACTAAACACATTGCATTTGTGTTTTAAGATGGATAGCAAGAGAAGGCACAAATTCTACAGGAAAAAGATGTGCTGCCAAGGAGGAATACAAGAGGCAAAAACTCTGCTCTCTGAGAACTATACATGGCCATGGGTGCTTCATAAGCATGGTAAGTCTGGTGCCTGGGTACCTATTTCTTAATTCTGTCCATGAAAGTTGTATTGCAGTATTTGAACAATTTTATATTGTAAAGGCTATCACAAGTGATGCTCTTGAAACAAGTAACTAAAGAAATCTAGCATCACTGACAAAGGCTCAGAAGAGACCATGCCTTTCTAAAAGATCTTTTAAAAGATCTACTGTTTAAAAGGTTGCTGTTGATATGGGTAAATTAGTTTTTGTTCAGTACTTGGCTAATATTATGGGCTGCAATATTATACATAATGCTTCAATGTGTATATTATTTTATGTACTGACTGCTGCTTTGTAAATTTAAATCAGGAATTGGCATTTCTGCCCATTTTGAGGTGGAGAGTTTACTGAAGAACATAGGTTAACCTGACTGTACATTAAACTTAATCTGAATTGTGTTTGTTGTTTTACTTTTAGACCAGGACTGGAGAACACCGGATTATACGACTTCTTCCTCTGGTTGAGAAAAGGCTACACAACATCAGTGATCACATCATCTGTACATTGATTATACTGTAGGGTACAAGTGGGCGAACTGTTTAGAAGAAGAAGAACATGAACATGATAGAGGGAAGAGACAGAAACCAGTCTAGTTGTAATAATGAATCATTATTTTCCAACACTATATCAAATCTGTTTTCTGTATCATAGTTGACTGGATGGGATTATGTGGCACTCATTTGTGTGGCTTCAGCAGCTGTGAATGGATTAATATGATGTTAATGTGTTTTTTAAAACCCATTTTTATTTATCTTGAATCTTATTTGACTTTATTCTACTTTATTAACTGTATACTGTATCCTCCAATAAAGTGTTGAGTGATAAAGTATGGTGAGTATTGTGTATGGTGTTTGGTACAGTAAATACACATTCAACAAGTTTATTTAGGTTATCTTATTAATTACCAAGAATATTTTACTTGAGAAGTAAACATTTTTTATCTGGTTACATTATATTTGGTACAATGCTCCAAAAAGTTGTAAATACTTGCATGCTGTGACAAGTATGTCAGTTTTCAGTGAAATAAAGGGAAGGATTACAAACACTTCAAGCTTAACTGAAGATGATCCATGTTGATCATTCTGGTACATCTACTACTGCAATAAAAATTAAAGCATGCACATTTTCGATGCCAGGTACGTGAAGAGGGTGTAGATGAAATTGTGACAATGTCTCTTGTTATTTTACTTAATGGTGCATTGTCCTATATTTAATAGTAATAATGAAGTGTAAATAATATAAATTGTTTTTGTTTACTCTGGAAAATGGAAAATGTTTACTAAATAATGCTGGCCACAGTTTTCAGACATATATGGAAAGCTGCCATAAAGGTTTATTTAAAAGTGCTCACAGTAAAATATACAATTTCAGCTTGGCCCTCATATATGTCATAAAGGTTTACACAATGAACATATTTTAATATCCAGTTGTCCATTAAATATGTAATTTACTTAACATTTATTGTTTCATTATGAAACCTTTCAAACTACATTACCCATATATCTGTCATTGTATCAATGCAATGGGAAACATGGCGCTGTAGTTCATAGAAGTGTGCTGAAATGCTTAGGGTTAGGGTTGGGTTCTCAGTAAAGGAGTCATTTCTCAGAACATAGCGACACTTTATAGTTAGCTTAACGTATAACTGACGTAATAATAACACCAAAACATACTTTGTAACATGAAACGCCGTTTTATATGGTTAAAACAGATAGTCCAATCACAGCGCGTTCTGCGATAAAGTCACAGCCAATGACAACCCAGCTGAACAGAGGCGTCACACTTCCTTGTCCATTTATGGTAAATTATATCACATCTCATCCGGTTCAACTGAAGGGGTAGATTCCTTAAATATTTAATATTTAGGCTGCTAAATATTTATTTATTCTAATTAAATAATAAAACTCACATTTTAAAACGAAAGTCTTCTTTGTGTGGTTAAACTGATGCATAATAAATATATTTGAAAGAGAAACCTTTTTCTATGCAATGGTCTACAAGCATAAACTTCTTTAAGCCATCCTTTACAATCTGACCTCTTGGAATTAAAACAAATATAACAAAAGCACAATGAATGCACACAATTTTGTAAGCATATTCCAATATTTAATGTCAAACAGTTTAAATACAAATGTAGTGCCCATATATATATATATATATATATATATATATATATATATATATATATATATATATATATATATATATATATATATATATATATATATATATATATATATATATATATATATATATATATATATATATATATATATATATATATATATATATATATATATGCAAAAAAATAACATTTTACATTCTAAACTTTAATACTATATATTTGCAATTATTGTTCACTTTTATTGTAGCTAAATTAAATGCCAATTAAAATAGTTGATGATTATTGTAAATGTTAACCATTTTCAGTAAGAAAATACTTCTATAAAGTACATTCATGTTACAGTTACATTAACAAGGTAGTGATATAATGATAGTGAAATAATGATAGAGGTAGTTATGGTGGACATGTACTTTAGTGACCATTGTAATAAAAGTTTTAATGAATAATTATTGATTTCAAAAGGTATTAACTCTCACTATCTTCATTTGTTCAAACAAACAACAAATGCAGAAATATACATTGGACTATGGCATCATGAAGTCAATGCATGACTAGAACTAGTGGATGGCAATAGATATGTCCTTCACTAAAACTCCTGATGATAAAGGCATAGGCAGACATCAAGAACAGTTTATGAATATTGGTTCTGCATATATCAAAGAGATCATAAGACTCTACAGACTCCACGTGAAGACTTTGAGACACTGTGACAGAGCAAAGGGTGCACTTCACTGGACATGTCCCATGTATGCCCAAACAACAACACCCAAAAACACTTATGAAGTGGACACCACCAGGAGGACGCACGAGACAGGGAAAACCAAGGAAGATATGAGACAGATGTTTCACGAAGACCTCAATGCCGGTGTTCCATGAGAAGATGTGAAAACGTGGCCACAGATCGAATATGTTGGAGGACACATGTTGCCCAATGTGCCCAGGACAGGACATGATGATGATGTTGTCAGTTTATACATAACTGTAGGATTTATTTCTGTAAAAAACGTTGCATAATTAAATGTTAAATACATTTATGTAGTAAGTTCACAGATATGTGTGCATTCCCATTATTAAAAGTATATAATAGCAAGCTATATCATATGAATTTGTTTGAAAATGTAGATAACTCACTTGATTTTGTGATCACATAAATTATTTACATGCAAACGGGACGTTATAAACATTGCAACTGATCTGATTAAGAAAAAATAATTGAATATCTGATGTCATGTGACCGAAGAGGCTTTTTGAGGCTTTTGCATCTGAACTCTTCATATACAAATACAGCTCTGGAAAAAAAAATTAAGAGACCACTTAACATTTAGAAATCCATGTTAAGTGGTCTCTTAATTTTTTTCAGAGCTATATGTACGAGAATCATACGAATTTGACAACTTGTTAAATCTTGTGAATTATTAAGACTTTGGGAATATGTTCTTACTGATTGAGCTATAGGATTTGTAAGAATAAGTAACAACAAATGCTAAATAAAATGTTTGATAAAGGGTTCAAACCAACTCATACATACCATTACAAATATTTGCTGTTGCAGCTTTCGGTTTTCTCTGTTACTTCTCCACAAACAAGAATGGGTTGACTGAGTCCGAGAGGCCCTTTTGGTCTTTTCAGGTAAAAAAAAAAAAAAAAGAAAGAGAGACAAAAGTCATAATATATAATATATAGCATTATAAAGTATACTATTTAAATAACAATTTGGATTTTACATTAAAATGCATTTAAAGCATGGTAATTGTTGTGGCTACTGTTTATTTACAACAAATATCACATTAAAACTACCAATACTGTGGTAAACGCGTGGCAAGTGTTGTTTTTTTTTTATTGTGCTTCTACTACAAATGCCACGTTGGAACTACACTAGTAATTATTATTAAATATTAACAACTGTTTAAAGGTCTATAGCCCGTCACGTGACAGTGTTAAATTACCCTATTAGCAAGGTGTGTTTATTTAGAAAGCAAAGAAATGCAAAGCCTCAGTGGAGATGATGACAGATACAATGCAGTGACTGAACATGATCGATAACGACAAGCAGAAAATATTTTATATCAAATATTAGGACATAATATGTATGACTACTCACCAACATGTGGCACACGTGATCTGATGCCAAACATCGCGATGTGTTCTGAATGAGACTTCTTCAGCGCGATTTCATACCGATAGAATTGCCGTCTAATGTTGACGCCAAAGGTTTCCCACTGAAAGCAATTGGGTTCCCAGTTCGTCCATCGCGTGACGCCGAGGGGTCTACCTGTGGCGTCTTCAGTGTGACGCACGGGCGCGGGCCGCGCGCCGCGCGCCGCGGATAGAGACGGTGATTGCTTTTGGGTCTTTTCTTCGCACAATTCAATCGTTTGGCCTCGGAATAGTTGGACTTTTTCAATAAAGTGTGCCTGTTGTCTGTTACAGCCTGTGTTTTATATCATATAATACGCAAATGGGTAGGTTTAGGGCGGGGTGGGGTTTGACTACTGTTTCAAACGTGTATCATAGCGTAAATAAATGTAAATACAATTGTGCTGGCTGATTAAATTGAGAATCACACTCCAACATGTCATAATGGAAAAATTATAACCCAATAAATTCCATCATGACGATAACATGCACATGCCCAACACGTCTGTTTATGACGTCCTAGGTTTCTCATTGAAATCAGTGGATTACCCAGTACGTCGAAAAATGCCGATTTAGGGGTACCCTGTGCGTCAACAGCTGACGTCAGGGTCCCTTGACCGTTCGGCAACATTTGACGAGTAGGGGTGAGACTGTGTTGGTTCGACCATGTCTCGTCGCTAAATGGGCTGGGAATTGGGAAAGTGAAGCCAAATTGCAACAAAAAAAAAAATCAGGTAGAAAGCCTCTTCAATGTCAGAGTGAGCTAGATGAGGCTTGACATGGGTACTGACCTTGTCATCAGTTCCGTTTTGACAAGGTAAGAAGGCGAGATTGTGGTCAGAGTCCATCTTTTTTGGCCTGTCAGTTGCTCTACTCTTTGTCTAAGTGACTTGAAGCTCCAAACCAGAGACAGTTTATCACAGTAGCATTCAGTTGCTCTTGATTTCGAGCATTTTTAAAATGCTTTGCAAATCAAGCATGGATATCTATCTCATTTTTCTTCACAACTTAATTGTCATATGCAATGAGTCATTAAAGAGCTAGATTTTTTGCTTTAATGAACGTGTCGGCTTGGCAATGTTCCTGCCCATCAGATACTAACTATTAGTTTATTAATTTCAAGAAAATGTTCCTGGACCAAAGCCACCTGAATAAAAGCAAAAGTTCAGTCCATTTTTCCTATTAAAATGGGATTAATTTTTCATAATTTATTGGGTTGTTTTCAGCTGTATTATGTTCTTGCAGAAAGACTGTCCTGCTCCACCAGTGCAATGTATTTTTCACTACATCTGGAGCGTGACATTTTCGCACCTGTGGTGTGAAAAAAGGAAGATGCCTGACAGGCAAGACAATGATAAACAACATCATTAATTTTCATTAATTTTACAGGTATGTGAAAATGAGCTGCAAATGCTTGCAAAAACATCACCACTGTGTTTATCTTCATGAGCGCTTCTTTGTTTCCTTGTTAGAACATAATTTCACAAGTCAGTATATTTTTTAAATGCCACAAGTCACAAATGAGATAAAATTGGCTGAAGAGCGATTAACATTGATGCAATGTCAGTGCAATGTCAAAACAAGGCAGGATCATACCGATCCTATTTGATTACATTTACAGTTTGTTATTGTACACAGTCTCTGTTGAAGTCTGTAGACTCTGTCATTTAAAGGATGAAAAAGACAAGAATTGTTTAATGATGAGGGTACATATCCCTACAGGGAGTGCAGAATTATTAGGCAAATTAGTATTTTGACCACATCATCCTCGTTATGCATGTTGTCTTACTCCAAGCTGTATAGGCTGGAAAGCCTACTACCAATTAAGCATATTAGGTGATGTGCATCTCTGTAATGAGAAGGGGTGTGGTCTGATGACATCAACACCCTATATCAGGTGTGCATAATTATTAGGCAACTTCCTTTCCTTTGGCAAAATGGGTCAAAAGAAGGACTTGACAGGCTCAGAAAAGTCAAAAATAGTGAGATATATTGCAGAGGGATGCAGCAGTCTTAAAATAGCCAAGCTTCTGAAGCGTGATCATCGAACAATCAAGCGTTTCATTCAAAATAGTCAACAGGGTCGCAAGAAGCGTGTGGAAAAATCAAGGCGCAAAATAACTGCCTGTGTACTGAGAAAAGTCAAGTGTGCAGCTGCCAAGATGCCACTTGCCACCAGTTTGGCCATATTTCAGAGCTGCAACATCACTGGAGTGCCCAAAAGCACAAGGTGTGCAATACTCAGAGACATGGCCAAGGTAAGAAAGGCAGAAAGTCGACCACCACTGAACAAGACACACAAGCTGAAACGTCAAGACTGGGCCAAGAAATATCTCAAGACTGATTTTTCTAAGGTTTTATGGACTGATGAAATGAGAGTGAGTCTTGATGGGCCAGATGGATGGGCCCGTGGCTGGATTGGTAAAGGGCAGAGAGCTCCAGTCCCACTCAGACGCCAGCAAGGTGGAGGTGGAGTACTGGTTTGGGCTGGTATCATCAAAGATGAGCTTCTGGGGCCTTTTCGGGTTGAGAATGGAGTCAAGCTCAACTCCCAGTCATACTGCCAGTTTCTGGAAGACACCTTCTTCAAGCAGTGGTACAGGAAGAAGTCTGCATCCTTCAAGAAAAACATGATTTTCATGCAGGACAAAGCACCATCACACACGTCCAAGTACTCCAGAGCGTGGCTGGCAAGAAAGGGTATAAAAGAAGAAAATCTAATGATATGGCCTCCTTGTTCACCTGATCTGAACCCCATTGAGAACCTGTGGTCCATCATCAAATGTGCGATTTACAAGGAGGGAAAACAGTACACCTCTCTGAACAGTGTCTGGGAGGCTGTGGTTGCTGCTGCACGCAATGTTGATGGTGAACAGATCAAAACACTGACAGAATCCATGGATGGCAGGCTTTTGAGTGTCCTTGCAAAGAAAGGTGGCTATATTGGTCACTGATTTGTTTTTGTTTGGTTTTTGAATGTCAGAAATGTATATTTGTGAATGTTGAGATGTTATATTGGTTTCACTGGTAAAAATAAATAATTTAAATGGGTATAAATTTGATTTTTGTTAAGTTGCCTAATAATTATGCACAGTAATAGTCACCTGCACACACAGATATCCCCCTAAAATAGCTCAAACTAAAAACTAAAACTTCCAAAAATATTCAGCTTTGATATTAATGAGTTTGTTGTGTTCATTGAGAACATGGTTGTTGTTCAATAATAAAATTAATCCTCAAAAATACAACTTGCCTAATAATTCTGCACTCCCTGTATGTATATGAGTGTGTGTGTGCCTGCGTCCGTGCGTGTGTGTATTTAATTATTTTTATTTTTTTGTAATCCCCCATGTTTTGAAAGGGACAAGAAGCTAACTATAGTTTATTCAAATGTGTCATTGTTAACTTGCTTTTGTATACATTACAGTTTTTTTTTTGTTTTTGTTTTTTTATAAATAGCTTCAACACTGTAAACCCTAATGTTGTCTTTACTTAAACATATCAAGTAATCTTGACTAAATATTACTAGTTTAGTCCAGAAACTCAAAAATATAAGTTAGTATAACTTATTAACCTACACAATACATAAACTTAAGATTGTATTAACTCAAAATCATAATTAATTAAAATAGCTTACTCTGGTCTTGCTTTGATGTGATTGGCCATGCAAGGAGTTCTGTTTGGCAGCGAGAACTAATTCACTGATTGGCGAAGATTTACAAAAAGCGGTCCTTTTCGCCATCTGTTGCTTGTTGCTGATTCAAATTAAGATGGAGACGTTTTCATTGTGTGCAATCTTAAATTTGGTAAGTAAAAATGTGTTACTAAACCTAACAATAATATGTGAACTAACTTATATCTAATCAGATTCACTTTATTTCTGTTTTAAAATAATAGTTTCGTTTAGTCACCGTGATGGAGGTAAGTGTTTGCTTTAGTCAAGTCTAACTTTAGTTTAGTTGGACTTGACCCTTGACTGTGTAATATTAGTGGTTCTCTGGCTGCTTTGTGTTTATGAGACACATTTGTTAAGGAACAAAAAGTAAAGAGAAAATATTATCAAGTGATGTTGTTTATTCATTGTTGATGATAACACCATCATGTATTGGCAGAATCCCTGATCTCATGCAGAGTCTAATGATCTGGTTGTCGAAGCGGTTATTAATAATTTTGAAGTATAAATAATAGCCATGAGATCCTTCACTGTTGTGGTAATTGAACAATTTAGTTATTTGTAATGTGAACAAAATGTTTTAATCTATGGCATTAGTTAGACAACACAGACATTAAGAATCTGCATATGAATCTCTACAATGGTGACAATAATAACAATTTAAAATATATATATATATTAAAAAAATTCTAAACAGATCAACTCTGAACATAAAAGAAGCTACAAAAACATCAGAACAAAACAGCAAAAATAAAAGCAAATAGTAAGAATCAAATAAATGAGTCACAATTTAGATGCATAATTTATTCATGCCACAATGCATATTGGGACCCATGGGGAAGTTTTGATTGGTAGTACCCAGCATGGTGTACTGAACTTCTGGTGTACCCAGTTCCCTTTATCGAGGGAACTCGCACTGGGTCGTCGAGTGACGACACTCTGGGAACGCCCTCGGCATGATGTCTCTGAAGTATGAATGAAATCTGCCACCAATCTGATGGTGCTACGTCATGACGTAGTAGGTGACGGCATACATGGAAGCTATAAGAAGGCGCCGTCTCATACTACAGATAGTCAAATATCATTTGGCTTAAAAACAGCACACAATACTACTAATTTGTAGAATTATTAATTATTTTAATATGGCAACTCCAAAATGATTTTTTTTCTCTCTCTCTTATCAAACCTCTTCTCAAAACCAATGTAAAGGTTGTATGTACACAAAATACAATGTGACGTAATGACTTTGCCATTTAAATAAAAAAAGAAATAAAAAAATCCCTTTATTTTTATAATTGGAGCAATGTGCTGTAAGTGTTATGAAAATGGTGTACCAGTGTACACATTAGTCTTAAAGGCTTAATTTTTCATAAAACAAAATCAATGCCTTAGTTTTATTTTGTTTGGGGTGTGGGGTGTGTGTGGGGTGAATTTGGGCCAAATGTAAAAGAAATTGTATGTGTAATTCAATTGTTTACTTTGTCTCATGTCCCCTTAGATTAGATGGAGAGGGCGGGGTTTATGACCTATACTGGGTTCAGCCACCTGGGGGCGATCAAACCGTTTTGGCTTCACTTTTCAATACTTGTGCACCACACTTGGTACACACTAACTTAATTCTCCATGAACAATAGTATACTGACAATTTTCATTAGCATTATATTATAGCGACAGCTGGTGGAGATTGACCGAAGTTGCTGATATACTTTGTCAGCAGCCCAACATCAATGATTATATCTACACTTTAAGACGTGGGGCTTTACCACGGCCAGCTGCTCGTCCTTGGATAACACAGATAACAAACATTGTCTTCAGCTATCATGGTGCTACTTAATTCACTAGACAGATGTTGAGAAGAACAGAATTCTTGGCAGGCGTGTGAACAGCTGGCCGGTGGTGCTTGAGTCTCAGGGAAGCGAAGATCGCAGCGCTCTGCCAGAGAGCAGCTTTTGCAGCAGTCAACTTGAGAAAGGTTATAAGAGTCTCTCTTTAATCAAGTTTTTAGCAGGCTGTCCAATAAACTACATCCTGTTAAAGTTGTGATAAATCAGTGAGATGATGCTGACGCTTATGAGCTCTGCTCTTTAAATACGGCTGGCAGCTCCATTCATTCACAAACACTGTGTTTGTTCTATTTTTTGTATTTAATTCATAAGGGGACATGTATATTGGTAACTGGTTGGGGTTGTATGTGTATTTCTGGATTCTAAGGTTTTGCTAGGGTCTCATGGTTTTTAATGGTTATTTAGTGGTTTTTGATAAGGCAAATTGTTTGACTAACCATGACTCTATTTCAGTAAGCTGCCTTGCTGTCTGCACCCCACATGGGCAGCTAACTTTAAAGGGGTGATGAATTGAGAAATCAACTTTCCATTGAGCCTTTGATATATAAAAAAGTTTCAGAGCTGAAAACCTCCTTGTTAACAGATGCTTCACTGATCGGGCGGGCCAAGTAAATAAAAAAATCAATCAATCACAGGTGGATGAGAGATAAATCATTGTGTTTGTCTGCTAAAATTTTTTTTGAGGCTAAGCCCCATCAGAGAATTATTCCGGCCACTTTCAAAATAATCCCTCATGGGAACTGACGGGAGCAGAGGCTCATTAAATAAGCAAATCTTATCCAATCCTAGCCGTGGGTGTTTACTTCCAAGTCTCCAGCGCGTCATGCCCATCAAAACCCAGCGTTTTGGATAGAGCCTCAAAACCAGTGTAGAAAATAGCTTATTACTTATTAGTTATGATGTTTTTTGAATATAAATACCATTGAAACATCATAAATTGACCTCAGACAACAGTATATAAAAAAGCCAGGACATGATACCTTTTAAAGGGTCATTCACACAGAACATATTTTCAATTCCACTGTCCTAATTTTTCATTGTTTTTTCAATGTGCTCGACGGATGTCTGCCTTTGCTTGGTTTAATATCAGTAACAACACTGAATGTAATCCAAGAAAAATTAATGATGAAATTTTGGCCAAATGAAGGTGGATTTTTAGAAGGAGCTGGAGCGCCGGGAATACATATGCCACACAATAGTGTACTTACTCTGCCTTGAAGTGCTGTCTCGGTAGGCAGCTCATGGTTTTTGTAACAGAGCTTATTTCTCCTCAGCTTAAGCTCTATGATAAGCTCAGTTTCTTCATTGTTCTCAGACAAGACCATGGAAGGCGCACATTTACTCTTAATTAGGTCGACCTTTACCATCCAGGTCACTGCAGGATAGGTGATGAAAAGAATCTTCAGAGAAGGCCATCAGTCTTCCTGAACCCCGGCCGCTTTGATTCATATGTTTAGTTTCAGCATCCAGCCATGAACAGAACTGACAGCCCGACAAAACAATATCACACTTCCCATCATGCCCCCAAAGAAAATGTTAAAGGATTTCTAAGGGTACAAATCGGAACTGCAAAATAACTAGATACTCATTTCCTGAAGTAAATGTAAGTATTGCTTATTGGTGCAATTAGAGAGTGATTTTGTATCAAAGAAACTCCAATTCTTGATTTTGACAAATATTGTCATAAATAGGGATGAATAGTGATGAAAGCCACTACAAAACTGACAACCCTTGAGATCTCAGAATGGGTTTTAAACAAAGACTGTGGTTTACAATGCGCAGATTCATCAATCATCATAGCCTTCCCTAACAAAATATGCATAGATTTTATTTTTATTTTTTTCCATTTATTGTTGTTCATATTATGACAGACATATTTTGATGGATGACTTGTATGTTTAGATATGTGTGCCGCTTTGAATCATTTTGTCATCTATTGCTAATTGCTATAATTAAAGACTACAATGAAGCCAGTCACCCGGTATCAAACTTTGAAAAAAAAAAAACTTTCCTTCTTGCATCTTTCATTATTTATTTATTTGAGGATGAACTTTGTAATCAGAATACATTTATATATTTTAGAAATGACTGCAGTATGTTGTGGAAAAACAACAACAACACTGACTTGTAAGTGTAATTTGTTTTTAAAGCAAATGAGCACTTTTGCATATGAAGAGCTAGGGAGCTATGTCTGCTGTCAGAAAATTATGGATGCATTTTTATATGCATATAAAAATAAATGTAATAATGTAATCCAAACAAATAATTTATAAAAAATACAAATCTCAAATGAATTATACAATATACAGAATCCACATAATAGGATGCTAATCAAGGAGGCCTATGATACATGGTGTGAAATCTGTCTGTTCGATTTTTGCTGGCAGATGGTGTAGTTATGGCATCTAAAAGCAATGGATAATGGGGCCGTGCTAACCAGCCACACCTTGACCCTTTGATGTTAATGATATCAAACTGAAGGACGTACACATTTGTCATGCACAAGAAAGATAAAACTGTAAATTGAGCACATGCCATTGAAGTTGCCACCTCTGAAATGGAAATTACATTTGTATTCCCTGCGCATTATTGTCTCCTTGAAGCATTTCCATTTTGTTTAAACTGGAGCTTCTAATTGTCTAAGGGAAGGACATCTTTGATAGAAGTAGATATGCAAGGTTATCAACCAAGGACACAAATAAACACTTGGGGCTCAGCCAAGGAAACCAGTGAAGGGTATATTTCAATTAGAAACAAAGTAAATAAATGATGTACACCCATGTGCATTGGTTAATGCTTTAGGTGCATGCATTTACACCAGGATCCAACAAACACAGTCCTCGGTTCTGTTTAAATTGTGTTGGCAAGTACAGTAAATGCCATCACATTTGATGCACTGATTTGTGATCTTACACTTTTGAAGATGCTACCGCTTGGATATTCAATCTGAATCTTTTGATTAATTAATTATTAAATCAAAAGATATGCAGATGATATTGTATGATTCTTTAGGAAATAAACTGTTTTATTTATTTATTTATTTTCCATCTTAATCAATACAAGAACTTATTATTATATATTTTTGACTCAATATTATAGTCACATTAAGCAATTTGAATTAATATATAAATATAGCTGATTATGTATTTAGTAGGCTTTCAAATATAGTGCTGCTTGGCTATATACTTTATAGTTAAATAACATCAAATAGTTTTTTTAAATTATAAATAACAAAATGTAAATTATATAGTGCCACAAGGGTCTGTTTTAGGCACTCTGCTATTTTCAATATACATGATATCTCCTGGTATATACACTATATTGCCAAAAGTTTTGATACGCCTGCCTTAACATGCACATGAAATTTTAATGGCATCTCATTCTCAATCCGTAGGGTTTAATATGGTGTTGGCCCACTTTTTCCAGCTATAACAGCTTCAACTCTTGTGAGAAGGCTTTCCACAAGGTTTAGGAGTGTGTTCTAAACCATTATTCTGATTTTGGATGAGAAGGCAAGGTCGAATGAATCCCAAAGGTGTTCTATCGGGTTAAGGTCAGGACTCAAGTCAAGTTAATCCACACCAAACTCGCTCATCCATGTCTTTATGGACCTTGTTTTGTGCACTGGTGTGCAGTCATGTTGGAACTGGAAAGGGCCATCCCTGAACTGTTCCCACAAAGATGGCAACATAATTGGTACGATGAAGCATTAAAAGTTCATTCCACTGGACGTAAGGGGCAAAGCCCAACCCCTGAAAAGCAAACCTACACCATGACCCACCATTGATTTTCTGTTGTCCCTAATTGCTTCCAATTTGTTATAATACCACTAGCAGTTGACCATGGAATATTTAGTAGTGAGGAAATTTCACAAATGGACTTATTACAAAGGTGGCAACCCATCAGGGTACCATGCTTGAATTCTCTGAGCTTCTGAGAGCAACCCATTCTTTCACAAATGTTTGTAGAAGCGTCTGCATGCCTAGTGCCTGATTTATTCACCTGTGGCCATGGAAGTGAATGGAACACTTGAAGTCAATGATTTTGAGGGGTGTACCAATACGTTTGGCAATATATTGTATTTTTCTTCATGTTCAGATGAAAACTCTAAATTATTCAATTTAATTTAATGAATTATGTGCCTATCAGTAGAGAAGTCTTTTTTGAAATTACAGTAATAATTTGTTCTGTATTATTTTTCCATCCAGCAGAACTTCTGTCATAAATCTAATCGTCACTTTCGGTTGATTTCCTTCTGGTTCACTCTCGGACTGTCAGCTTTGTATCACTGTGGTGCCAGACTTAGAATCTGTTATTTTGAAAAAGAAATACAGAGAGAGTGAGAGAGAGAGAGAGATACGGGGTGAAGAGAGACAGGAAAGTTACAGCAGCTGAGTCAGACAGCTGAGCGTTCCCAGTATAGAGTGCTTTCAAGTGCAACAATTAGCGATACATATTGCAGTGTTTGGTTTGTGTGCAGAGAGATGGTACACGGACTGAAAGGTGGCAGCATAATTTATTTCCACCCAGCAAATGTGATTTCATTTAAGCAAATGAGTTGGAGAGGCAGCGCGACTGATAGAGCTGACAGTCACTCGCCATGCTGCGGGTTCATCGGTCAGATTACTAACTTTGGCTCTGTGTGGCAGATGGGTACATCACATAATATCAAATCTGATTTATAATCCATTTGGGTTAATGGTTATGCGACTGCAGAGTTTAATGGTTTAGGGCATCAAAATATAAATTATACAGTGCATCTGCATTGTGTGTTTGCAGAGATCGTACTTCCACAAAGCTTGTCATTTCTGCATCATAGTGGCTCCAAACAAAACTGGTAATGCAAATTTCATTGCATTGTTTGCACAACAGACTGTCAGAGAGATCCATATTAACACGTATATTTAGAATAGTTTAGTATCATCACCATTTACAAAACATCATGCCATTCTACATTTTGTGGACACAAAAAAGAGACATTTAGCAAAATATCGACATTAATATTTTTTCATTTAATGACCAGGGGTTGTCAAAAATTGCCAAAAAAACAAAAACGTATAAAGCTATTGCATAAAGAAAAGCATAAGGAAAGACTATTGCAACTTCTCTTTAATGCCGACTTTAACTCTGTATTGTGAACACCCAGTCTAACCTTTTGTGGTCTACATAAGAAACTGCTGCACAACAGCTCAGAAGAAGAAGAAGAAGAAGAAGAAGAAGAAGAAGAAGAAGAAGAAGAAGAAGAAGAAGAAGAAGAAGAAGAAGAAGAAGAAGAAGAAGAAGAAGAAGAAGAAGAAGAAGAAGAAGAAGAAGAAGAAAAAGAAGAAGAAGAAAGCAAGACTGGTTTAAATATTCAGCAAATCTGCATATCCAATACAATATAAGCCAAAAACTATTAGACTGCAAGTATATGTAAGCACTACAAATCAATAGCAGCAGTGTTTAAAGTGCAGGCTATCTGGGGAAAACTATAATTGTATTCTCTATTACAGATGAACACATTACACCAGAGATAAAATACATTATTGCAAAACTAACAAAACTGGCAATAATAGGGTTATAATGGGAAACTCGCTCTTTCACATGACTCCTGTCATTCCCCAATGCATTGAACCCTGTATTGAAGCATCAGCTGCAGAATTACTCCCAGCGGTGTGTTTGTGCCGGCCAAGCGTTGTAACATGGCGCTCAAAGTTCAAATCATTTTAACTTTATTTGACCTTGTTTCCTGCTGACCTTTTGAAGTAAAGCCAGTGATTACTGGACAATACCCATGACATGTCTAATGTCAATCTTAGCAATGATGGAAACTTTGTAAAAAAAATAAATAAATACTCATAATTTATTTTGTGTTCATTAGTTTTATTTATTTGACATTATCCGTTTGCTGTCATTTGGTGTTTTTACATGCTAGCCGTGGGTTGATTAAAATATAATAATTAAATCATAAAACCTAATAAAATATTTAGAGAATAAAATCATTAAAACTATTGTTAAAACCATAAAAAAGTGAGATAATGATGTAAACTGTATAGAGAGTCCTTAATTGCAAATGACTATAACATTATAGGTTAACAAAAGAGCCCAAAAATCAGTTGCCATTTATTTTTAGATTTAATAATCAACATGTAAACTTCACATTGGCACAGTTGTTACTGTTTTGCTCCATGGACTTCCTGTGTTTTTTCTTCCTGTCACATGTCTCCTTGTTCAGTTTTCCCGCCATCCGTCTGTCCCCATGGTAACCCTCATTAGTTAAGTTCCTTCCAGCTGTTTCCTGTTAATTATATAGTTTATATTCCCTATTTAGTTCTCCCCTTTCGCCCAGTCTGCATCTGAACTCTCTGTGTTGCTATAACTGCCTGAATTGCTCACCTGAGTACTGGTGTTGTTAAAATCTCCTGTGCTATTGTATCTGTTTTTGTCCTCCTGCCTGCAACAACGCTGTGAAACTCATAAAGCAGTTTTTGATTTAATTTCTAAATATAATTATAAAATTGTTTTACTCAAATTTGAATAGTTGAAATCTAATAATTTAACATGTACACAGTGGCTGTAATTTCCATGACAGATTCTTTAACGGAGTGTCTATTCACACCAAGTGCAAATAGTGTGCCTTGTTGGCACTAGCTCCGCCAAACGATGCCTGGTTGTACCAAACAACATTTACAACAACCGCTTGAAATTCTACGTTTTCAGTGGTGCAATCACTAAATCACATGGCGAGTGAATTGTTGTTTTGAAGAGATATGTTAGGGCTCAAATCCGCCTTTTGCAGAGCTTACTTTTCTCTTTTGTCGTCACAAATCACAATCATAATTTTTTGGAAAGAAATGTTCTAAATGTGTAAAAGTGCCTAACAAAATGTTCAATAATAATACAAGCATTTATATAGGGTTAGGGGTAGTTGTGTAGGTGTCTTAGGCCAAGGACCAAAACAAAATTGTAGCCAATCAGCAGTAAGTGGCGAGAAGAGAGCACTCAGTGCACGTCATTATAGACGCGACACAAGATGGACATCAGCCGAGTGATGACAGGAAGAGAGAGATAGCATATAAAAAACAAAAGTGGAAAATGTCTATGGAACAAAAGAAGGCTTAAAATCAGGTAAGAAGCATCAGCTTTCCAGCGCTGGAGAGAACTCAATGAGTGCTAAAGCCTGGAGTCGGACGCAGAGGATGCTTTATTTCTTCTCAATTGGCTTTGTTTTTGTTTTTTCACAGAAGTAATATATGTTGGCTTTTGCTTGAATAAGCTTGTGTGTCATGTTCGCTTGTTTGTCCATTTGCAGTTGAATAGTCGTTCACATCAGTGATGCTTGATAAAGACCCATTCATTTCCTCATCCCACTGTTTCAAGTATCAGCTCACAGTGTGTCCGAAACGTAAGATAATACACTCCTAATATATGTTTGTTTCCTTTGGTTCCTCTTTAAGTGATCGAGATAGCCCTCTAATATTGTAATAATTATAACATGTCCGTTAGTTGGACTGTCGTGTTTGTGCTATTGAGTTGTTCGTGAGAACTGTGTTTGTGTTTTTGGGATATAAGAGACATTTTACCTGCACATTAGACCAATGCTGCATTCCAGTTCGTTTTTAACATGCCCTTCACTCGCGAACTTCCCTCCGTCTCGTTCACTCGGATGTGCGTCATTGCTTACGTTGCATGAGTGCCCTCTACTCGTGGAAACTTTGCAATGGACTGAACTAGAACACCCTAAACCCTGTGGAGTTGATTTATGATGTATTTTTTTCCTATACGAAATTGTTTAATGCAGCATACTATACGTATATGGATGTGTTTGAGTTGTTTTAAATGTTTTTAAAAATATAATAGAGTTGTTTGTGGTGGGGTAAATAAAACGCGATGTGTGGTGACGTCACAGTCGCGTTGCATTGTGGTATATGAAGCTGCCTGAAGTGTACATATGAAGTAGACTCGCTCAATCCGTCAAAATCAAGGGAGCAAGGGTCTGTCCATATAAACTTCCCTTGTCCACTTCACGAAGTGGAACGCACTTCAAAATGGCGGCGGGGATTCCCCCAAGGGGAAGTGCTTAGGGAAGTTTGCAAGTGTGTGTCTTAAAGTGGAGTGGAACGCAGCACTAGATTACCACAGAAACATTGCTTTCACTTATTGATCACATTATACCCTGGCCAGCTGGCACAGCAGATAGTCGTTGCCTGGATTGTGCAAATTTTGTGTGGGCGGGGCTATCAAAATAGGGGCGAGGCTGTTTTTTTTGGTGATTTGAAATATCAACATTGGTTACCAGAAAGCACATCCCACCTTAAAACTTTTTTTCCAGAGAACCTATTCATAAAGGGTCAAAGCAGTGTGTTTCTGATTCAAGTCATGTGAAAAGGACATAGGTGATCGTAACTGCACACTCAGCAGCCTTTGTTCATATTGCACTGGTTTATATAGTACAATCCACTAGCTTACCTTGCATAGTGAAGCCCCATATCTCTTTCTCTTTGCACATTTTGTCTAGTCTGTGAAGTTAAGCCTGGCTTTGAACCAAATATTTGTGCTGATAAGTAGTTTTCAGAAGTAAAAAGCTCAATTTTCTACCTCAGAACCAATTGTTCTGCAAACCGAGCTAATACATGTCAAGATCAGGGCAGCCCTTGGTATTTCTTCAGGCCTGCTGAAGTTATTATGCGAAAGAAGACCTCATTCTTCGCCTGAAGTTCACAGCGCATTAGGTTGTGTAGTTTAATGCAGTGTGGAAATTTATAGCAGTGAGCAGGGCGGAACAATATGGCACCCACTCCAAGGGTTGATATTCAAAGCGTGACCTGATGTAGCTATGTTTTCAACAATTTATTTGGCAATGCATGTCATGCTTTGTTAGATGTGTCCAGAGATAGCTGAAATGTTCAGGTTTACAGGGCGTTTGTCATTTACAGGTACAAAGAGATGAAGCCTATAAAAAAAGTCAATGGGATATTGGAGTCTTTTTATAGGTATTATAAGTGTTCAGCTGTCCAATCTGACCTCGATTTCAGCTTCATGTCATGTTCAGTGTCCACAATTTAGGTTTTTTTCTGGCATGGATCTTACACTTATGGTACTATTAGAAATAAGTTTAACTTGGAAATATCTTTTAAATATGTAAATTAATTGTCATGTTTTATTTATATGTTTACATATCAAACAGTTATTTAATAATAACTAATAATATTTCACAATATAAGTTTTTGTACTGCATATTTGATCAAAAAACATTACAAGATCTTACTGTCCTCATTGTTACTCATTGTTATTAAATACAATCTGCACAGGTCTTATTAAAATCTCTTAATGAGAATTCAGGAATGAAGACATTTCATTAAAAATGTCCTTCCCTGTGTGCTTTGCATCTGTGAGTTTCAAATTTCATTTTGTATTTTGTGTTGTTGAAACCATCACACCATATTTTCTTAGGCAAACATACCCAGTTGCGCACGTTCACGTTCTGTTTTCCCCAGATCCGTCGAGTCATTAAGCAGACGCTCACTCTCAGGAGAACTTGGTGATAATGGAAGCAGGTGGGAGCAAAAACAGTTGGAAATGTCAATCACTATTCAGTTAGTATTACTGTCTCTGTTATTTTGGTAAGCTGTCTCCAAGAGAAGTTCAAATATTGAAGAAAATGATCCCTCCCCCCTCTTCGCCGCCTCAGGGGAACCTGCTAGTATGCAGCACATCTGATTTATTGTGGATCACGGGTATCAGATCACTGTTTAGTCAGAGGTACTCTCAGTGGCTACCTTCACACAATTATGGTTTGAGATAAACAACCGTATACTTACAGGTGTGACTCTCGTTCCGATCTTATGATGGCTTACAGGAGCTTCTCAAATAGACCCACATGCCCGGATGACGTAATACTCATCTTGTTGAGCACAAGGCCTTCTGCTTCCCTCTCTGCCCTGGTTAGATCCAGTTTGTTTGTGTCTCAAGACAGCAGTGCATAGAACAGTTAAATATTTATATTTAATACAAAGTTAAGCCAGAAAACTCTAGATATGCCTGCAATCGCATCATTTTTTATAGGGCGCAGCTGATTGGTTCCTGCTGTATCAGTAGCTGCTCAATATTTTGCAGTTGTAGCTAACTTTCAGAACCCTCCACCTTCCCCAGCTCCACCTGCATAGATCTGTGGCATGTCTTACTTGCTCACAGAGTGTGTCATGTATTTATTTGCAGTATCACATACTTTCTCTGCAGCAGTAGCATAGCAGATCTATTTGGTCAAGACCAATAAACATTAACCCCCAGTTTCACAGACAAGGTTTAAGCTAGTCTTAGATTAAAATACATGTTTGAGCTCATGGCAGGACTATTGGGTTTCTATAGACATAGAGTTATACAGAAAGCCATTTTCATTTTCAAAAAAGATTTGATAATTTTGAAAATGAAAGTTGAACTGTGTGATTTCCTCAAGGTTTTTAACCATTTTAAAATAAATTTTAGATTTTGCATTAAAATGTATTATAATTTGGAATGTATTTTATACATTTAAATGCTACAGTGGTAAACAGGGGTCTCAGTATTCCAACACATTTTCAATGCAAAACTATTCAAGGTCAAATCACTTAATCTGTATGTCTTCCTCTGGAGAGAACCCATAGGAAACCCACACTGAGATAGGAAGAATATGCAAACTCCACACAGAAAAGACTCCTGACTCAGTCGGGGCTCAAATGGCATCATGCATTTGCTGCAGATTTGTCGACTACACATCCATGACGTGAATCTCCTGTTCCAGCACATCAAAAAGGTGCTCTATTGGATTGCGATCTGGTGACTGTGGAGGCCATTTGAGTATGCAGAAGTCATATGAGATGATTTAATAAATATAGAGAACCGATTAACATTTTTGAATGGCAGTGCACATACATTTCAGGGTTTCATTGCTCTTTTGCACAGCTGCATCTCAAAGTATAGATGCATTATTTGATTTCCCTTCCCATTGAGTCCTCTGAGACTCTCACAGATGTTGGAGCACAGGCATGCATGTTTAAATGCTTCTCTCTCTGTGACCAAACAAGCATGTCTCCCTGTGCTCGGGTCCCCACTGCTGCGGTCAATCTACCAACAGGCAATTTGAGTTCCTGACCCTGCGGTGCAAATTAAGGATGCTTACTGGATTCCATGTGTCAATCCGTGCTGAGAATTTGCCACCAGAGTGGAGACCAATGGTGCATTCACACTTGGCCTTGCACATTGTACTTGAAGAAGCAGTGAGATATTTGCATGTTTGAGTGATAGTGAAATAGTGTGTGTTCCATACAATATAAAATACTTTTGCTTAAAATGAGAAGAAAAGTGTTGCTCATAAGTGTACTGCCTGTATAATCGCTATAAATTTATTGTTCCCAGAATGTTCCTATTGGAGTCAAGAACGTCACCTGGTACCGTTCCTGGAACGTTCTGAGATGGTTATGATGTGGAGTTCATTAAAGGGATGTTATTTGGTGGACCTTCGTGGAAAACTCAACACATTCTCTGAATGTTTAGAGGACCATATTTTATTTGGAAATGTGGTTTCCCAGAACATTCTCAGAATGTCCTTGCTGGTGTCAAGGATGTCACCTAACATTCCCAGAATGTTCCTAGATGATCATGATGTGTAGTTCTTTAAAGGGTTGGAGAAATAATTTGGTGGACCTTAATGGAACATTCAGAACGTTCTCTGAACCTTACCATATCTTATTTGGAAACTTGATGTTCCTAGAACGTTCTCAGAACGTCCACTCCTACGTGGGTCCACACTTATGACAGAATGAAGTCCACATAAAGCGGTTTTCTGTTGCACTTTATTCCTGGTCAAACCTGATAATGCTTGGAAAGGTCTCTGAAGCTTTTTAACTGTAGCACTAATTAGTACATGTCCTTACTTTTAATATTTCACTTCTTCTTCTTATTACATGTTGCTTTGGGTATTGTTGATAGTCTGTATTTTAGTGAGTGTCCCTGTTGACATCTGTTATGGCCAAAATATAGCTCACAAATGCTTGATAGTTCAGGTCAGTAGGTTTGTACATACTTGTAAAATATAGATTCCTCTTATTGCTTTATATTTGGATGGATTTCTTCAAAAACACAAAGATAGTTATGCTGAACATGGCTTATTAAATGAGAGCCGACAAACGCACATAGGTTAGCAGTTCTAATTGTCTTGTATTGAATTTCCATCCCCCCAGGGTTGATTACAAATTACATTGTGGAACATTATCAACACTAAAGGATCAATAGTTATCAAATTAAGTTGTCACCTCTTCATGGACTCTTTGACATGTCTCATAAATGGTGAACTGTTTTGTGCTGTTATTGTCTGGCGGAGTTATATCTTAGAGCTAAAGCTAACCATTCAAAACTATCAGATAACTGTTAGTGTCCATTTAGCTGCCATTATAAAGGAATCTGATATAAATTAGCTCATCATCTCAGTATAGCCACAAAGTCTGTATCATCTAAAGCAGGCCATAGATGTGGTACTTCTGAGAAGTTGTATGCATCGCTCTTCTTTTAAACACTGCAGGTGTGCTCATTTGAGTAAATTAATTAACTCCCAGTGTGGTGTGAATAAAATTAAATTGATGAATTTCAATGCTAAGCTAAAGTCTGCCCTAAGGGCTGTTGTCAAGTGACCTTGAGCAAGAGAAGTTTAAACTCTAATTGGTCCAAAAGGCACATAATCTACATAAAAAAAAAATATATATTATAATGTGCTTGTATCTTGTATAGATTTAGTCATACCTGAGTTTTCTGATGACATACATGTTGCATTTATAGCCGTATGCCTGCATTTCAGTTTATTTTTTACAAATTGTGAGATATGGAAACCTGTTTTAATGAAAGAAAGATATAAAAAAAGAAAAAAACCTCATGCAATTGTGACTTTATATCTCACAGTATGAATTTGTTGTCTTATCTTAAGCTCATAGTTACTTGTTTTATTCGTTAGCTGGAGAAAATGTCTTCCATACTGGAAACTTCCCACCCAGACTATAGGGAATTGTAGTTGAGTTGGCTGCACCTCCACCAACACGGTCATATAGATAATGTGATTTGTTTTATCATGCATGAAGCAGAGAGAAATTGAGTAGGGGGTGAAATCAAAGCAGCGTAACATGTGACGGCCCCCAAACAAGACTCTCAACCCTTGAGCCCATCCACAGTTTGCAGGACTTAAAAGCGGAGCCAGTGTTTTCGTACCTTTCAACATCAGTGAACACAGATAATTAGTGTCACAGCTGGAGCACTGGCCCTGTTTGATGATGCAATAAGATAAACGGCCAAAGATTTATTTGCCAGTGCTGCCTTGGGAATCAGTGCTATCATGTTATCCAATAATCTTGTGCCTTTTCAAAGATCTCTGTAGGGGACGCCTATGATAAGACCGTCTCATTAAACCCAGAGTGACCATTTCAGACATCTACATGTCTTAAGCCCCTGAACAAAAGTGCTTCTCATGTTGTTCCATCTTTCATGTTTATGTTTTGACATCCCGGCCGTCATACAAAAGGAATAAGACATGTATGCTTTTGAAAGTAGAATACTAAGTTTGAGCTATACAGTGAAACTTTCTTCTGTGTGCATTGATAAATGCCATGAGCATCAGTTGTTATGCTGAGCATGAGAAAGCTTTAGAATGCATATAAAGTTGCATCACTTTGACACATATGAGCAGCCCTATATTTATCTGTTAGAAGCAGTTCTCTACATTTGGGATTTGTGATGCATATTTAAAGACATGGCATGAGGATTTGCGTAGAAAGAAAACCTGAAGCAGTGGAATAGAAAGGTCCCGCCGGGTGGGCGCTGTGGGGGGCCCCTGAACAGCAGGGGGGCCGCCAAGTGTTGAATTCAAACAAACATGTATTAAAATTAATCTACAATTCGGTGAACATCGGTGAGGGTAGAATATTTGGAAAATGCATATTGAAACAAGTAGAACACATCAAAACATATCAAATAAGCAAACAGAAATATCCTAGTGGCATATATGGATCTCCTCAGTGTAGCTTTCAAAGCAGATTGCTGCAGCTGAAGGAAAGCAGGTGCTTTTAAGCAGTACCTGACTAATTGCAGTACCTACGTGTAACCTCACTGACTTTGAGACATGAAATGCAACGTAAAAACTGTTTCTGTGCGTAGAAAAACAAAAGCAGAATCCGTTTCAACGGCCTTGAACATGAAGATCTGTGGAATGTTCTGCACCAAAGGGTCCTAAAATCTGGAACATGTAGATGAGGCCCTGAAGTAGGTGCAGAAGGTCCTTAATCTGGAACACGCAGATGAAGGAACCTCAGAGTGAAGGTTTGCTCTCCTGAGCTTAACCTTGTAGCAAATGTCTCTGTGTCTTCTGCCTCTCTGGGCCAAACACTTAGGACTTGGACAATCTGCTTTTGTCTCTCTGGCATGGAGGCTCGGGACGTGCTGTATTCATCTCGCTGGACTAAAACTCAGAACGTTGTGTTTGTTAATGTCTCTTTCCTCACAGGCTGGAGGCTCAGAATGTGGTCCCATCTGTTGGTGCCTCACAAGATGTAGACTCAGATCCTTGGATCTTTTGTTATCTCTCTGGATAAACCAGAGGCTCAGAATGTTACGATGAGGAGGAGATTGCAAAGGAAGGGCAGAAACTGCATGTGGACCAATGAGAAGTCCTGTCCTTCCTTGGCTTGGTACCAGAGGTCTTATTCCTGCCCTCTAAAAGGTGTCTGGCTGTTGTCCTATCATAGGTATATAATGGCGTTGGAGTGTTTGATTGTGCTATTCCAACAGGCACAACTGTGTCCATTTCATGCATTTGGTCCATTCCAAATGTTCCTATATAGGAACATTTGGAATGGACCAAATGCATGAAATGGACACAGTTGTGCCTGTTGGAATAGCACAATTATATATATATATATATATATATATATATATATATATATATATATATATATATATATATATATATATATATATATATATATATATATATATATATATATATATATATATATATATATATATATATATATATATATATATATATATATATATATATATATATATATATATATAATATTATAATTTTCTTTTTTTTTTTTTTTTTTTTTTTTTATTATTCAAATATTATGCATTACACAAACTTAAATAAGTTAGTTAATTGATTTGGCATTTTATGATATTTTTTTATTTTTATATTATCCATAAAATGAAATAGGGGGAATTTTATTGCTTTATTCGAAATGCATTAGCGTCCCTACTTTTTGTCATGAAACACTGCATTTTGTCACTTTCTGCCCCCATATTTTTTGAACATTGACAAAGGCAATAGTGTATGTGTCTCTGTAACAAAAATACCCAACTGCCTTCAGTTCCTGAGACTGTTGAGTCTGTTTGCCATGTTATATACTCATGTGCCCTATTAGCAACGGTACAGTGCTGTCACTGGGCCGGTACCATAAGGTACAAAAGTGAAAAGCTACATCTTTGTACCTTACTCACCCCTAATTGGTACATATTAGTACTTTTAAAAGTGCATATTAGTACCTTAAAGGTAAATATTGGTACCTTTTCTTTTTTTGTATAGGGTACTGCCCCAGTGTCAGCAATGTACCGTTTCTTTCTGACAGTAGCGAAGCCCTCTGACTGATACGGACTCAAAGTCAACAACTGCCCACACAGTAAAAAATAAATAAAAAATCAGGCCCCAATTTATTAGTGACTACTAATTTTTACTACTAATTTACTAGTGACTGATCACATCTAAAAGTTTTGAATTGGCCAAATTGAATTTCTGTGAATTAAATTGCATCAATTCACAGACATTCAATTTGGCCAACTGAAAAATGTTGATGTGATCAGTCACTAGAAAATGTTCAATTGGGGCCAGAATTATTATTATTTATTTTTTTACAGTGCATGTAGTATATTAGGAATAATATCACCAAAGTGTTTACTACAAGGTCTGAGGGCATCATTCGGGACATAGTGTACTCAAATGAGTCAACAAATAGGCCTCCTTCATCCTGTTTCTGCTTCAGTAACAACAGGCCTACAACAATTTCACACTAAAGCTGTTTGTTGAGCCAGCTTTGCTAGACAGATTTCTGTTTTAAATCCATTCATAGACAGCACAAAGAAGTGCAACAGGATATGGAACCAGCATGCTGTGCAATGTCCTTGCACAACACCACTTCATTATAATGTCTGAGCTGATCGCTTTCACCCTGTATTCTTCATACCGGTTCTGAACTCTAAGGAAAACATAGCAAAAACAACATTCCCTGTGGAGCTAACAGCTCATCAGGTTTCTATGCCCTTCCATCAGATAATTTCACAGTATCCCCCCTTTTAAGACTTGTTCATACTTGCAGATACAAACTGAAACCGTACTCCCTCATACGAGTCAATAGTATTTTCCAAGCACAGTACAAATGAGGCTAAACAAGAGAGAATCAGCTTCTATCACTCACGGTGTCTCAGTTCCATGTGCTTCATCACAGATGTCAAGAGCAAATCACCAGATGTGACGCAAACATGACATGCACATATGAAAACGCAGTGCGGTGGCTTGGAAAATCTATTCTTGAGATGTAGGCACACATGGGCTTGCATTGTTGCAATAATAATAATAATAATAATAATAATAATAATAATAATAATAATAATAAACCTCCTTGTGTGTCATAAAACATCTCATTCCCCTGAAGCACCAATACACGTCATTCCTTGGAGAAACCACAGCTACAGCTACAGCTACACAGCATATACAAGAATAGGCCTTTTAAAGAGACGTGTGCGCTGAGGTCTTAATAAGTGATGCTGTTGTTGCAGTAATTATGTGCTCTATTTTCAAATATGCCTTTAAGCGCTTGATTAGCCTGTTTTCGTTTCCCATTCATAATTCTCATGGTGCACGAAAATTTGTAAAGATGTACTACATGGGGATGAGCTACAATAGTCATGATAAGTGATTAGAAGCAGTTATTCTTCAAATTGGAGAGGCTGTTGTAATGGGTGGAGCAGAGCTTGACGTCCAACTCCCCCTCTCTTAATGTAATGGGTGGAGATTAAAGGCCAAGCCACACCATAACCCTAACCTTACCCTGTCCCTTAAACCCCACCCATTAGTTCCACACTAGGTCAAGCTCCATCCAGAGAGGGGGAGATCAGGGTATTCTCACAAAAATGTGTATAAATAGTACGACTGTGCAATGTCGTGGAATGTATACGCCAAAACTCATTTTGGCGTGTCTATGGCACTCTGTTTTTCGCGTGCATATGATACGCATTTTATGGCGTATTATACATACGAACCCCCCACCCCACCACCCTAAACCTACCCAAGCGCGTGTCATATATACACCATAAAGTGCGTATCATATGCACGCGAAAAACAGCATATCATATGCACGCCAAAATGAGTTTTGGCGTACACATTCCACGACATTGCACACTCGTACTATTTATACGCATTTATGTGTGATCGGGTTGGGGAGAAAGACGTCATTTGAGTCTGCAGCAACTTTGCTTTAAGGTGAAGTGTGTAATTTGTGCTCTAAACAACTGCAATGATGATGACTTTTTTTCAAAGAGGTTCTCTCCCATCTGCCTCTGGTTGACCAAAAAGCCAACGTTGAGCCAGTGTTACAAATTCAACTTGATATATTATAATATATAATATAGATATCTATTATGTATATATATATATATATATATATATATATATATATATATATATATATATATATATAGTTTGTTGTGGTGAAGCTTTACGATTAATACTGTAAACTGTTGGTCAGTAAGACTTTATTTTATTAGAAATTATTGTATAATTTAATATAATTTATTTTACTTTTACTATCAAAAGTGACAGAAAATACATTTGTTTTATATAAAATTACATTCATAATGTGTCACAGTTTCCACAAAAAGTTTAAGTAGCACAACTGTTTTCAATATCGATAATAATGATGTTTCTTGAGCAGCAAATCATCATATTAGAATGATATCTGAAGGTTCATGTGACACTGAAGACTGGAGTAATGATGCCGAAAATGTATCTTCACATCACAAAAAAAGAAAAAAAACCTTCCCAGATGTATATCTTTCACAAAAGTTGTATTTAAAAAAAATGTCCTGGCCCATCCAAGCATTATAATGGCAGTGAATGGCAGCACAAAATGTGAAGCCCAAAAAAGTGCATCCATCCATTATAAAAGTGCTACGGTAGTTAATAATGGCCTTCTTAAGCGAATCAATGTTTGAATAGTTTTCTTACACAAACCCATTGATTAGCTTCAGAAGGTCTTTATTATATATAGGGCTTCCATACAAAAGCGCTTTAGACTTTTCTAAGAAAAAGAAAACAATTACAAGATAGCAAAACCAAACAAAAGAGATGAAGATGAGAGAAACTGATCTCAAGTAGGTAGGCTGTGACTCGCAAACATTTCTATTAAAGTCTCCTGTTTGCCAACCAAAATAATGACCTGGGAGAGTTGCTCAGTCCATTATGATGAAGTTGTTTATGGAGGTGTATGTCAGTTGTAGTCTTCATATGAGGGCAAAACAGACAATGGCATTGCCGTTAGGACACAATTCATTTTATAATGTAATTATAAGTAGTTCACTACTTACTGTATGTCTGCCGGCACTGATCTACTGCCCCAGCAAACCCTGTGAGCTCACGTAATAGGGAGCTTTGGGCTTCCCGATGAGTCGGCAACATGCCGTCTAAGGTAACAAGTTTTAAAAAATACTCTGAATGCATGAATGCTTTAAGGGCAAAGTATGCATTTCAAATGAGAAGTGAGGAAATTAAGATTTTCTCAGTCACCTATAGATGGTCTCTAACAATAATAGTAATGAAAAAATCCTATATATGAAGTGTAATCACTGAGACCCCAGGCACCATAATTAGGCTTTCAATTAATTCAAGCATGCTCGAGAAAAAAAAGAATATATATATATATATATATATATATATATATATATATATATATATATATATATATATATATATATATATATATATATATATATATATATATATATATAATATCCTTGAATGCGTGTCAAACGTGCCCCTTCTAATTGGTATTTTATGATGTTGTAGGCAAACCCTTGAATGACCATAACTAAAACTGAAGTTCTCCTGAGTTGAACACATTATATAAATCCTGTCTTGAACGAAGGCACTGTTATTTGGCGTTTCTGCTAGAGCCTCCCACATGCATCACATTGATTCATCTCGTGAGTCATTATCGAAATCACTTTAGCTGGCTTTTTTGACAAGCCTCAGTGATTGGCGCTAATGAACACGGTACATAGAAGATACATCAAAGAAGGAAAAGCCTGGATTTATGGGGTGTAGATGATGTTGCCTGGACGTTAGCGATGGGTTTGGAGATGGCATAGTTAATTTGAATCTCTAAATGATGGAAGTGTAGGGAGGGTTGCATTAGTCAGGTTTAGTGCTTCCGGCATGGTCTATTGTGCATATCTGATTTTATGTCATTATTTTATTAGATGCTCGAAACATGCTAAACCTAACCCAGTTCTAAATATGACTATGCAGCTATTTAAATGTGATGGTGAATGTTATCCAGTTCACAGTTGTGTACAGTACTACTAGTGTTAATGAGCGGTGATTGTAAGGTTGCTAACTGATCAGAAAGCACACAGGACACCCTTGCAACTGTATAGCCCCATGGCAAGAGCTAACAAACAATACAGCACTGATACACACTAATAACCATTCTGAAATTCATAGCCATTTCGCATGGGCAACTACCACTCACATTTTGTTCAGAAAAGGTAATTATATATAATCTAGCTGTTCTTATTGTTATTCAGAAGACCCATCCACCCCCCACCCCTCGTTATTGGTAATTTGATTTGCTCTAGGGGGGACAGAGGTATGTAAATGCATTTTATGAGAATAAATGGAACCTGACATATAAACTTTTTACATTTTTCTTTTCATAAAAGCATGCTATGATCACAGAGTGTGGAGATTAATACATGTTCTCACCATGTGCCTACAGCAAAATGTATAAAAAGGCACTTGCAGGTTGGATTGAGTCTTTGATTGATTGGATCCATGACTCTTGTGTTATACACAGATATTCTTCACTCTCAGTAACGTTTATACGCTGTGGTTATCACGGCTGTGTACACGTCATTAGTCATCTAACTCTCTGACTTGAGGTCTCTGCAGATTGTTCGCACCTGCTTCTGTCTGCCTTGCATTTACCAGGAACTTTGATTTATTACTTAATGTAAATTTAATTTTGTGTTCCTACACCATCAATATCACGGCAGCCTGTACACAAAAGCCAGAGGAAGTTCAAACATTTGTTCAGGTGGTGACATGGCAGATTTTAACAAACTTTATTTTTTTCGGTCAAGTGGGAAAGTCTTGCCAGCCACCGTGAAGAGGGAACTGATTGATTACTGTGAGGTACTTGCAGATGCTCACACACTATAGGGCTCCGCAAGTCTCGAAATTGAACAGGCTTGTAGTGAGTCTAACATACTGCACATCTTTTTACCTGTGATTTATTGTGAATATAGAGTCTGCTGAAACCAGTGTTTTGTTTTGTGTTCTGGTTGCACAATGCTTCTTTACTTGACTAACCAGAAATATTTCCATCCGTCTTTCCGTCCGTCCATCCAACCCCACCCCATTGCATTTTACCAAGTGCAAATAGCTAAAAAAAAAGTCATAATAGTCAATATGTACAACTGAGCCTGCTAGGAAATTTAAAACCAAATAAAAACAGAATAAGATAAAAATATTAGGTATTAAAGGTGTTAAACTCAGCTCTGTCCCACGGGTTAAGAAGTGAAGTGCTTCATTATCAGTCTCCTAGCTGTCAACTTGAAGGTGACACCGCGGTTTATATGTGCTTTGCTTCACTGCCGGGTATATTGGTTTGTAAGACTTTGACTTTGAGGAAAGCAATATCCAACATATTTACAAGGTCTCTTGATCAAAGCACCTCAGCACAAAACCGATGTGGCATTTTTACTAATGCAGTGGCATCGTTTTCTTGCAGAGAAAATGGTTGCACCCAACAGAGCTGTGGCAATTAAAGTAACCAGGACAGATTCAGCCTGCTAGTTAACGCTGCAGCTGCTATGGGAGTCTGCAGTAGGTATTCCACAAAGATTGCTAATCATTTAATCATCATCTTAACTAGGTTACAACTGTTGATTGATGGTACGGGGCACATGCAGACTCTTCATTAGATGTACTGCGTAGGAGGTTCAACCGTTGAGTGTCGGTAAAGCAAAGTCAAACTACCTCACGGTGACAATCGGTATTACCTGGCAGCTCCTGGGAAGACAGGGAAGATAAAGAACACCTGAATCAGCTGCCAGAGCCGTTAGAGGCACAGCTGCATTGTGGGAAACTTCAAGCTTCTGCTGTGAATTACATCTCTGAGAGCTAATGCACGTCAACATTAATTAAAAAATGAAGCCAACCACCTTTTGTTTTTTGCAAGCTCAGCTGCATGATACACACATTATGAAAAACATGTACAGTATATATGTTAATCAAAACAATAATGGTTATATTCTACCAAGAAGCCCTCTAAGCTAATTGACAAAAAACAAAAAATAATAATGATGATGATGATGATAATAATAATAATATTTTTTTCTGTTTAGTTCTGAATGGAGCACCCAGCGCGTCGAAAAATGACGCCTAGGGGTACCTTTAGCGTCTTCATTGTGACACAGAAGCCACTTGACCATGCTTCGGATTTTGACGCCTTGGGAGTGAGAATGGGTTGCACTCTGCCGTTATTATTGTAGGTTATCCTGAATTGTTACTAGGGAGTTGTTAGAATGTCCTGGCTGGTTGCTTGGGTCATTCTCTGTAGAGTGTTTCTGATGGCCGAGGGTTTTGTGGGGATTGAAAATCAGTGAGTATATGTGTGATTTTCTTTGACAAGGCAACAAAATAATCTGCCACATAGTAATGATTTATTTGTGAATTTAATTATTTTTTTGTATTATTTTTTTCCACCCTGTCTTCACTGTGAAATGAATTCAATAGCTTCTTCTTATCTAAAGGTTTTAACCATTTTACCGTCTCTTGTAAAATTAACTTGGATTAAATTCTGTGGAATACAGAATTGCTTTGCTGCACTCCATAAAGTGACATGTAAGGCTAAAAATTACATCTGTATTACAGCTCACACCCTTTCACATTTTAAAACTCAATTATAAGTTTACAAGGAAAACAAGTGGCTTGCCTCTTTTCAGTTGTCTGGCTTAAATCACTTGTTTGACTTGAGCTCAGTGTGTGCTACAATATGTTGCTCAGATTTCAAACAGTATTACTTTGCAGTGCATTTGCATACACAGCTACACAGCTAGATTCCCCAGAAAGTATCCAATGCAAATGTTGAGTTCAGGTTGTTCTATAGCATTATTATTTTTTTCTTTTCTTTTTTTTTTTTTTTTTTCTGTGTACTACATTCCTGGAACACAAACAAATGCAGGATAATTAATGCAGTCACTTTACTAGCACAATTAAAAAAATAAATATCAAGACTAATTTAGCTACAGAAATATTCACTTCATTTCTGATATATCATTTTATGTGTGTTTGTTTAGAAAGCCTAAAGCTATACTCCAAATTGTAACATATTAATTGGTTTTATTCAAGTAATTTATACCAGCTTATTAATGCAAATATCTATCAGCCAATCACATGGCAGAAACTCACCACATTTAGGCATTAGACAATGGTCAAGATGATCTGCTGAAGTTTAAACTGAGCAACTTAATGGGGGGGGGTGTAAATGACTTTAAATGTGGCTGATCATCTGGGATTTCAATGAATAGCCAAATAATGTGGTCAAAACTGCATTGTTGGTGCCTGCCGTCAGTGAAGAAAGACCAGACTAGTTGGAGCTGATAGCAAGGCAACAGTAACTCAAATAACCATTTATTACAACGAGGTCTGCTGATGGCCAAACCTTGAAGCAGATGAGCTACAGCAGCAGAAGACACACTGGTCCCACTCCTGTCAGCTAAGAGCAAGAAACGTAGGCTACACTTCACATGGATTGACCATATCGTATAGAAGATTGGAAAAAGTGAGTTTCAATTTCTGCTGCAACATTCAGATGGTCAGGTCAGAACTTGCAGTAAATTATGAGATTATGAATCCATCCTGCCTTGAACCAACAGTTCAGGCTGCCGGTGGTGTAATGGTGTGAGTGATATTATTCTTGGCACATTTTGGGCACCTTAGTACCCATTGAGTCTTTAAACAACACAGCTGACAGTATTGTTGATGACCTTCTCCATCCCTTTAAGACCAAAGTGAAACATCTTCTGATGGCTACTTCCAGCAGGATAATGTCAGCAATGTCACAAAGCTCAAATCACGTCAAACTGGCTTCTTGAACATGATAATGAGTTCCTTAAACTAAATGGCCTCAAAGTCACCAGATCTTAATCCAATAAAGCACCTTTGGGATGTGCTGCAACGGAAGATTCACATCATGGGTGTGCGGCCGACAAATCTGCAGCAACTGCGTGATGCTATCATGTCAATATGGAACAACATCCCTGAGGAAGGTTTCCAACACCAGCATTCTATGCCATTGAGAATTGACGCACTTCTCAAGGCAAAAGTCCAAACCATACATATGTTTTCAGATACAGGCATAGTGGGATGTTTTCACATCACTCATGCAGCAGAGGTCTCTTGTATGCAAAGAGTATACCCCAAAAACCTCACTTAATGAGACACAAAGGGCTTTACCCTGCCATTGAGAATACATCATGCATGTTAAACAGCTCCTTTGATGATCTCACTTGTTTTGTTTTTTTTAACTCTTCCTCTTTTTCTTTTTGGTCCCCCCTGACTCTTCCCATCTCTCTTGTCTGCCACTAAAAAAACTCAGCTAGATTATTTTTTCTCACATCACTCATTCCAGAAGCAGCATGCTAAGCATTGATTAGAGTGTTGCTGATTTACAAGATTATGCAGACAATTAACTAAACCATTGATCTATATGTTAAATACAAGGCATGTATTTTGCACATCCCAGACAGGACCACCTAAAAAAAATGTGTGCACAGTTTTGAACTAATGGATAAATTTAAATATAGATATGTAAATGCATTAGCAAGTTTTGTTTGTTGCTTGCAATGCCAAGGCCATGCTTCCCAAAGAATGCACATACTGATAAAAAATACTTTTTTCAGCATCTGCCAAATTAATAAAAGAAGGTGTGCTTTACAATGCATGCTGGGAAAATGACAGATCAGACCGATCATCTTGAGATGACCACTGTCTTCTAACCTGTAAATGAAAACATCTGCTGGTCAACAGGAATGTTCAACAGATGGATATTCTTCCTGTGTTGTAGAAAAGCTATTTAAATCAGCACTAGGTAACTTTTCAACCTTCATAATATATTTTCAAGACTCTTGTGATCATACATCGACTTAAAATAGGTTGAATAACACGTCTGCCATAGCCTGATGGGGTCTGTATCGTTTTTAATCGTACTTTTAAACTTCGGGTTTCGGGTAGTAACCCGAGAACAAAAAGAACTACAAAATTCGACTGCTTTACGGCATATACGTCACTTCCACCAACACACACACTTCCTTACATTAGGACGTGCGAGCCCAACTTTGTTCGTCGGATAATATAGTCATGTCCGAAGCAGCAGAGACAAATAAGAAAGCACAGGTTTTGTTGGAGGAAAGCAATAAGTGGAAACGAAAAAGTGATGGGATTAAAGACAAGACGAGGATCAACATAGGACCAGCGTTTGCTCGTCGGCGTGAGCTGAAGGAGGCGTGCCCGACTGATGCTGTCATGCTTGTTACGGTGATTACCTACCACTCAAACATTGAACTGAAGTATCATATAGATTCTGAAAAACGCTAACCAATAGACTACTATAATGATGCTGGCTTGTAAACGTGAGCATCGTGATTATTTGGCGTTTGAAAAAAAAAAAAAAACATGAAATTATATTCATATGACATGCTGAAACATATGCCACTGACTGTACCTGGGATGAAGACATTTCACACGCGACGCCAGAAGAACACCTGCATGTGAACTCCTCCTCAGTGTTCAGGTTAACTGTTAGTGCTGCACCAACCCGCGGCGCCACTTTTATGAAGTTATTTGGCCCGCCCCGCACCACTGTATATATTTTTACAACCCGCCCCGCACCCGCGACCATTAAATAGAAATACGGGGTCCGCGGGTTATGAGACGACCCGCGCATCACTAGTTCAGGGCTATCAGGGTTGTCTTGTCAACAAATGCACGCGCGATGGCATCCCCTGTTGTAGGATGACAGATCTTACAACAGTAGTTGAGGACATTATTTTTTTCCAAACTATAGGGGGACCCCGAGAGCAGAAGTTGCCAAGTGCTGCTTTAACAAGTTAGAGATGCACGTAACAATTCAATGTAATATAATTCCCCTTTTTATAAGATATAAAATAAATCGGATGTCCCTGGAATGTTTGTGAAGTTTCAGCTCAAAATACTCCACACTGTAAAAAAAAAAAAATAATTGTGAAAAAAGTTACCTAGTTGCCTTAAAATTTTGAGTTCATTGAAATTAAAAATTTGATTTAATACAATGAAAAATGTTTGAGATTCGACAACCTCTATTAAAATATTATTTAAGATTTTGTAAGCATATTGGGTAATTGTGTGTTTTATCTTTGATGATGCAGTGAAACATGCCAAATAGTGTTATTTTCATGATTTATCTATTTTTTATGTCGTTCACTTACAATAATATTTTGAGTTTCTATTTATTAAACAAATTTCCTTCATTGTATCAACTCAAGTTTTCAATTTCAATAAACTCAAAATTTGAAGGCAACCAGGTTACTTACTTTTTTTAAGTTAAACCAACATTTTTTTTTTTTTTTACAGTGCACATATGTTTTTTTTTTTTATAGCATGTTACAATTATCACTTTTTGAGGAAGAGCAATAATGCAGTGTTTTTGTGTGTGTCCCTTTAAATGCAAATGAGCTGCTGCTCCTGGCTCCCTTTCTAGAAGTTTCAAGAGCTCAAGTTAATAGCTCAGTTTACATCATGCAATGAAAATGTGAGAATCTGTTCAGTCCTTTATGTTCAAACCGGAGTCAGACAATGATGGAGAGAAGAAGAAGTGACAAAATGTAGAATGAGGGGGTGGGGCGGGGGCAGGGTTTATGTAAATTTTATGTCACCAACCCAATTTCTGCAAAAGATAATATCTTCTTTCCATTGAGCTTTGAGCGTCGTAACTTTGCAGAAGCTGCTTATGCTCAAACAGCAACATTACACACTAACTAAAGTTAAAGAAGTGAAATCATAATCAAGGACTCCTTTAGATGCTTCCGTCACATCGTTCTGATTGTCGTGCAATTTTATGGACTGTGAGATGTGAGATGTTTCTATTTATTTTTGCTCCACTGAAACTAGCAGTGTTCATTATCTTCTTTTAATCATATACTCACTAACTGCATGTGGAAGAGCTGAATAAAACATTCGCAAGACAGACTGTGCATTAGGAGTGCTGCTGCTCATTATACTAGCCGCATTTCTTGAGCATGTGTCACATTTCCCAGAATAGATGGCATAATTGCCATTGCATAAGGACGGGCAGGCTGAGGCAGCAGGGCACTTCTTGTAGTTCTGCTGTGCAGGGATGCTCTCTGACCCAATCTGTGAGAGGTTTGGGGCCGTAATCGCAGCTGAGGAATGCAGCAGTATGGGCAAGCTGTTAAGGTGGGGGTCACTTGATAGCTATGCTCACAAAGCCAGACCTTTTACTAGGTCTTCTCCAATTTGTAGGTTATTACGGCCAAAAGCTGTCCACTTTAGCAGAAAGACACTGGCATGTAAAGTGACCAATCCCAGCTGAGTTTTGACATGTTGTTAAGGGAACAATTGGACTCTTGAATATCTTGAAGGCTCAATGCTATGAACTGAGTCCCAGACATTTTAAACTGGAGTTTTTGGCCAGCTCTTAGTTTGTGATATTCATCAGTTGGTTGGTTGGCATGCTGTCTGAGGCTCTAACTCTTGCAAACTGCCAATCCACAGAGCAGATGTAGTAGTTTTCAGATGCATTTCCTTGTGGAATTGCACAAATGTCTTAATTAAGCAAAGTGTTGCAGAGAGGTCATCAGTCAAGGTCAATCTGAACAGGTATAGTGGAAGCTGTGTTTGTCCTTTTTTAAAATCCAAATCAGGGGGAAAGGTGAAACTAGCTAAATGCATTCATCAAATAATTATTGTGATTTAATAATAATAATAAATAAATAATAATAAATAAAAATAATAATAATAATAATAATAATAATAATAATAATAATAATAATAATAATAATAATAATACACTACCCAATATATGATCATGCTGGATAAAGTGGAATTTGTAGGGTTTTTTTCTTCTTCTTTTTTCTGCTCAATGTGATGGTAGTTTCCCTGACAATGTCACATGTTGCAGGACAATTGATTTAACACAAGACTACTTGTAACGAGCATCTCTACATACAACATTTGTAGTTCCCATGAAAAGCTAAGTCGGCATTCCTTGTGCATCCACGAAGCGTGTATGTGTTTATTTTTGTTGCTGCTGGCTTTTATTCCCATCATGTCAAGTGGCTGGCTTGCTTCTGCGTTACTGCTGCTGTGCTCGCCAGTGATCAATATTTTCAGTGTGTGCCATAACAGGGCTCATCTCACACATAATAAGGCTGCACACAAGTCCTCGCAGCCCTGGGGAAAGAGCACGGTATTCAGATTCCCTGCTGTACGCCACTGGAATCGTCTTCAGCACAGCATGTTAGACGCTCACACAGACAAGACTTTTCTGGAAACAGTCATGCCATAAGTTGTACTGATAAAAGATGTCAGACCATAAGAGACCCTGGTGGCTATCCATCCATCCATCCATCCATCCATCCATCCATCCATCCATCCATCTTCAAATTACAAAATTTACAAAAATACAAAAAGTTTTTAATTTAGGTAAAAACTTGTTTTAGGTCAAATTACCATGAGAGTGCAATTCCCCCCCCAAAAAAACACTGATGGTTTGTAAAGTGCTGCATGTGATCTAACCAGCCGGATCTCACGAAAAATGCGTATAAATAGTACGAGTGTGCAATGTCGTGAAATGTATACGCCAAAACTCATTTTGGCGTGCATATGATACGCTGTTTTTTGCAAGCATATGATACGCATTTTATAGCGTATTATACAAACCCCTCACCCCACTACCCTAAACCTACCCAAGAGAGCATGTCATATATACGCCATAAAGTGCGTATCATTTGCACGCGAAAAACAGCATATCATATGCACGCCAAAATGAGTTTTTGTCACATGCCTGTCCTGTCTTGTGTGCACATGTGGGTTTTGTCATGTCTTGCATGTGCTCCTGTCATTGTCTGATCCCTCCCCCTTGTTATCTGATTATTGGTTCATTTGCCCCACCTGTTCTCCCTCATTATCTGCCTTGTTTGTTCCCTTTATAATCTCCTTGTGTTTGTCAGTCTGGGTTGGATCCTTGTGTAATGTCTGCGTCTTCCGTCCTCCCCGTGATTCTGTTGGTTTGTTTAAGTTTGTATTTATATTATTCTATTATGTGTTTTTCCCCCTCGTGGGTTGTTGTTTTGAGTTTATGTTTTATTTTATAATAAATTAACATTTTCTGCACTTGAGTCCTTGCACCCCTTCCTTTGTCTGTCACGTCACAAACAAAGGAAGGGGTGCAAGGACTCAAGTGCAGAAAATGTTAATTTATTATAAAATAAAACATAAACTCAAAACAACAACCCACGAGGGGGAAAAACACATAATAGAATAATATAAATACAAACTTAAACAAACCAACAGAATCACGGGGAGGACGGAAGACGCAGACATTACACAAGGATCCAACCCAGACTGACAAACACAAGGAGATTATAAAGGGAACAAACAAGGCAGATAATGAGGGAGAACAGGTGGGGCAAATGAACCAATAATCAGATAACAAGGGGGAGGGATCAGACAATGACAGGAGCACATGCAAGACATGACAAAACCCACATGTGCACACAAGACAGGACAGGCATGTGACAGTTTTGGCATATACATTCCACGACATTGCACACTCGTACTATGTGTGATTGGGTTGGATCTACCAGGTGCAGCCGGATCATTTCCATAATGACCAGCGCAATTGGAGTTTACCCTTTAGCGTGTGGCTTAAGACGTGTTTTTTGGGGGTGGTAAATAGCAGCAGAAACACCAGTAAATGGACTAGGGCAAACCTTAGTAAATCACCTGGCATGATTCATTTACAGTTTTCTCAGTCGCTTTGGTACATTTCTCGAATCAAACTCACAATTTGCAAAACAGTAAGTGCATTTCTCAACACAATTTGTACAAATAGCAAAACACCATGGATAACCTGCAAAAACCACTCTTGCTCAAAATCCTTAGTTCATCTCTCAAAATAAATATCTGTGTCAATGAACATGTCAGTGCCATCATAATGACAAGTCCTTGTGTCATTGTATACGGATAAGACAGTCAAATTGTTTAGTCATGTTGTCAATATAACAGTTTACTCTGGAGGGATGTCCTGATGGAAACTATGGCTAAAGTTCTGATGACAATTATTGCCAATTGTAAGTTACATCTTAATGTACGTGTGAGTGTAATTGCAAGAGAATTTGAATTCAAATTTACACTTACTGTTTGTACTGTATTTTATTGACAGAACATGTCATTGAGATACAGAAATGAAAAAACAGCACTGAATAACTGATTTAGAAAAAAAAGTATAATGGATATATAGAAAGTATAGAAATATGCTTGACATATTATGATAACTTGTTCAACCATTTTGCATGTAAAGACATGGGGGGTGAGACTAGTCAACAGAGACCCAATATAATACATTTGGATCAACATGACAACCAACTGATAATGTAGGAAACAACAGAGAATTGTACATAATCATTTGCATGGATGTACCAAAGCATTTGCAACTTGTTCAAATAAATAAGAAACTGCTTTTTTGATGTGCACAAGTGACACAATGATGTGAGAACTGAACGGGTAGTTTTGAGAATTTCAATTCTGATCTGAGAAATGTACCAAAGCGACTGAGAAAAACTGTAAATACTCTCCTCCCATTATATTTGCACCAAAAATGGAAACTCCTTCAAATGCATATGAAAAAGGTCCCTTGCAAAAAAATAACCCTGTCCATGCTTTAGAAAATCCTGACAATAGTTTTTTTAATGCCGCAAGCTGTTAATAAAGAATAGGTTTAGTTTGGGATTTTTTGAGGTCTGAAAGGGTTGTTAAAACAGGTTCTGGTTGCACTCAAGTCATCTCAGAAGTGCCTCTTCTTCATTCCTAAATTAAAAAATCTAAAAGTATATTCTGATCACTCCTGACAGGGTCATTAACTCTCTAATTACTGCTTGACAGCTCCTTGACTTGCCGTGATGTGACTTTACAGGCACAATTTTGAAAATAAACACCCTCAAGGTTACTAATTTTAAGTTTAAATTAAACAAGCGCACCTTTTTTAAGATGCCAAGCGATCTCAAGACCTGTAATTGGTCTGCTACACCTCAAAAGGCACAGGATCATTACTGCCTTAGATAAGAGGAGGCAAAGTTACAGAGGGAGCCAGTGGGAAAGTCAGAGAGATTGTTTGCAATAATGTGTCCGCTCTGAACGATGTCAGGAGAGGTTCTGAGAAATATCAAAGTGCTCAGCTGCTTTTTATAGTCATGCTAATATTGCAGTCTTTGGATGAGAGCATGAAAACAAGACGAAGCTGTTGTGGGAAGGCGTGCTACAAACATGAAAACATCAACTTTGGCAACTGCTCGCATACTCATAAGTTTTCTGTTTTAATCACAGAAGAACATTGAAGCAGTGTTGCTATTTATTTTTTATTTATTTTATTTTTTTGTTAGAAGAGTTTGCAAAAAAAGATATCCTTGTTCTTGTTTGGGGGCTGTTTGCCAATCTTCAGCATGTATAGCATTGGTTTAAATGCTGATTATAAAACTGCATTTTTGCATTCAGTTTTCATGTCTTCTTTTTGCAGGAAGTGTACTAGTGTAACCAATGCAGTGCCATTAGAAGACATACAGAAGTACAATAGTCTCTGACTTTTATCTCGTACAAATTCTAGCAAGTTATCACAAGAGTGTGTTTAATTAAACCTACATTGGTGAGGTAAATGTTTTCCATCCATCATTAATATTACATCATCATAATAAGTGCCCAGCTTAAAGTGTGTATTTCCTGAAAGATACAGAAAATGTGACGGAGGGAACTCAAGATTCCCTCCGTGAGTTTTAAAAGTCCTAACAGCCTGTGATAGCCATTAAAACCCTTATTCCACATTCCTGATTTTCCCTGATCTCATTATATTACCATATATTAATTTTCCATCCATCAGACCACATCAATTAAATATAGCTTTACTTTACTACCTCCAGAAATGAGAATAAGTCAGATAAAATAGATTGGGGTCAGATCTCGTAATGCGACGATGAGAAAAGTAACTCTGTCCGAAAAGACAAATAGAAAAATGATTTCCAAAACTTTAGGCTGTTTAAATATAATGACATAAGTCAATAATCTTCACCTTGACGTCAATCTAACGACGGCACTTAGTCAAAGCCTGAATCTAAATGCACCAATCACCTGGGATGAGAAACCGATTCGTCGTTTGCTCATGAGCTCATGGGCACCAGGACGTTAAACCTCTTCACATCCATTCTGTCAATTTGATGTATGTGTGGCTTGTGGCATATGAATTCAATTAACATATAGTACTGTATACAGCTGCCATTTCCCTGTAAACAATACATCAAAATGACAGCTCCATAACACATTTCAAACACGATCAGCTTTGATAGAATCGATAGACCCATCCCAAATATACATTATCTCACAGTTCTGTACCCGTTTATAGTGTTTGCTGAGGTAAGCAGTTATATATCATTATTGAGATGTGCTTATGATTTCACAGGCAATGTTTGACGGGCAGGTGATAGACAACCATCACGTCGCCTGATGATGTAAGTAATATTACACTGTTATTTAGTATATTTGATACTAAAGACTATAAAGATCGGACTAAGTGAGACTATATTGAATTAATCCAGTTTTTTTTGTATGAGACATGGAGAGAATGGCTCTGTGGCTTCCATAGACAACCTAGGAAGTTGGGGAAGGTCTCGCTTTTAAAGTTTCATTACATGCTGTTCAGACATTGGCATTAACATAACAATTCTTACATATAGCACTTACATATAGCACCTTTAACATTATATTCCAAGAATATTTGAGCTGTGAGACGATGACACATGTGGAGGTATTATGAAGGTGGTTTTGTTTTAGATTAAATTGTCCTTGTTACACATATTAGTGTGATCAGGAACGGATTAAATACACTGAATTAAGGTAGTTTCGATTTCATAGTATAAACTTATTTCATATATAATTACTCTTATAAAATATTTAATCAATAAAATGTCTGGCAAAAATAGTTTATTTTTTATGATTGATATATATATATATATATATATATATATATATATATATATATATATATATATATATATATATATATATATATATATATATATATATATATATATATATATATATATATATATATATATATATATATATATATATATATATATATATATATATATATATATATATTTTTTTTTTTTTTTTTGCAAGTGCTTTTTTATTGGTTCTTTGTTCCACAACCTCAAAATACGCAATGTTTTCTACTCAACTATAAATATTTTATAAGGCTCTCATGTATACAATGTTCTTAGGAGCTCCTGCACAGTGTGACGTCTTCATATTGGTCCAAGCAAATCTTACACACAAATTGGCTATAAAGGAGAATGCTTTTTTTTTCAGGCCCAAGTGGGCTGTCTGTAATATGAAAGCATTTCTTCCTTAGGCATTTTCTGAAATGACTATAAGATGAACACATTGACTACAGCTATGAAGTGCCGTAGATTAGCTTAGCTCAGCAGAAAGACTGCATAAGAGGTTAGGATATAGGGGAGAAAAAGTGTCTTCTGGGATATTGGGTCAGTCATGCAAGCTGAAGTGTATTCTGTAAATATTACTTAAAAGGCCACAGGAGCGGTGGGGGTCACGTATAGTTATTTCATGCTAAGTGACCCTGGCGTTCTGTTAGAAGACATGGGCTGCTTTACCATCTGGTGGGCCCAACTGTTCTCTTCTACATTAAGGTGAAATCGCGGGTAGACTTTGGCAAGTGTTCCAGGTTGGCTTTGAGCCTCTCCTGTGATTAAGGCCCCTTGAATTCACCAAACAGTAGTGCCACTTTAGCACGTGGTATTTCAGCGAAACCCCGCAAAAATTACCTGTAGTCCCAGTTTAAGTGGGTGCTAAATGTGCCATGAGATTGCTGGGTTTTTAAATGAAACCCAAACATGCACCATTTCAATGTTGCTCATTATGAAATGTGCTAAATTGGATTCACGTTGTTGTAAAGTTAATAATGAAGATTTGTATGGCCAGTAAGATGTATACATATTTTTCAACAAGGATGCTTTTAACTGATAACTGACAGTAAAGTCATTTATAATGTAATGCAAAATTTCAGATTACAGAAATAAATACAATTTTGATATATACGAAAATTAAAATAAAAAGAAATATTTTTTTCACAATATTGTGGGGGGGGGGGTGTTACTAAACTTTTGGGGGCCAAATGTCCTCGCTTATTAAGTGAAATATAATGATGATGACTGACTTGTGAGGACATTTTACTAGTTCTCATTAGTCAAGGCTTATAAATTGCTAAATTGCTCAAAACCTATTTTTATTTAAATCTAGTGTTTCTGTGATGGGTATGTTTCGGGGTAAGGGTTGGGCTAGGCCGTAGATTAGAAAACATGATTAACCTGATATAGAATCCATAGAAGTCTATGCAATATCCTCGTTAATATACTGAAACAAATGTGTGTTATGGTCCCCAATAAATCACACAAAAGTCTTCACAAGGATGGCAATGGATATTGTTGGTCCCCATTCAGAAACCAGTTTATAAATCATAATATGTGGTGTTTCAGATATAATAGGCTAATAACACCCAAATAAAAAAAATAAAAACTGAAATGTTTGTATACAACTCAGTTGCACATATAAGGTTATTTTCACTAATATAATCAATTTATTCAAGCATACATATATAATTAACAGTACGCCAACTCCTCTCTAGTATTTCTTTATTGCTAACTAACAAACTGTGAAGATTGGGTGAGTTTACTGAGGCAGACTAAAGACAATGTTAAATGACCTATCGTTTACCAGATGTTTTACTGGCGTCTTTCTGCGGTTGAAACACTTATTTAGTGATTCCATGAGTCATGGTTTGGATTTTTGGAGTTGTACTGTATCTTTAATCATTGCAGTAAGATACGTTTTTCCACAATCTTTTAATTGACAGGATACCATTGTACCGATTGTACAACTACACACTTAAGCAGCTTAAGGTCTGCAGATGTGTTTGTTTGTTTTTCATGTTTTCAAAAGTAAGTTGATAAGGTAGAAACAAGTGGTTTTTCACACTGTGAAAGAGTTGGCATCATGGAACTTTAACAAGAGCAGGAAAAAAAGGAACAATTTCCCTCGTACTCAAAGGAATACTGTCATTATTTACTCACCGCAATGTCATTCCAATCCTGCATGGCCACTTTTGACACATGATTAATGTCTTTCATTATATGGAATTCATCAATGTAATTATAATATTGAGTAAGGAATGTCATATGAAGTAGTAACATGAAGGTGATTATATAGTAACAGAATTTCAATAAAAAAAAACTGACATGATTTCAAAACTGACCACTTTTATTTCTTAACAGCACACAATTGTGTTCTTAAGTCACTTCACTCTAGACCCATCATTTATAGCAAAAAGTGCTTTTCACGGCTTCCGTATCTGTCAATTCCTGACACATAAAATCATGTCCTAACCATTTACTTTACTTTTTTTTTTTTTTCTTGCTAAACATCCCATCATCCCACTCTTTCCTATGTGGTAACATAGAGTTAAGTTAATTTGTGAATACCCTGTCATGTTGACTTCAAGAACTTTGTTACAATTACCAAAAAGAGGAGGTCATTTAATAATCTACACCTCCTTTAATAAACACAGACCATTTTCTCACGGAAGAACAGCTCATTTGCCAAGATATGCATGAACAGGAAGCTATCTTGTAATTAATTAACAAAAAATAGATGTCGTTCTCAGTGTAATTATTGACAACCTTATGATGAGTACTTGAAATGCATGGCTGACTTCAACAGTAATATGGGTCTAACAGATCTCAACAGGGGTTCCTGAACTAGATGTAGGTTGTTTTTTAATCTAGTTGCTAGGTGGGTGTCATCTGTGGTATAACCAGGCTCATGCTGGGTGTATCCGTGATGGGTAGTGCACTTAAGTTGAAGAGCGAGATTGATCGAGTCATTACCTGCTACATGACATATTCAAGTCAGATAATGTCTCAGATTGAAAAGCCTCTCAAAGACTGCAATCAGAGATGTTATTAGAGCCAAGAAGACATGTGATATACAGTATATGGACAAGTTGCCAGGTTAGGCTATTTTTGTAGTATGCTACCATTTCAACCCTATTACCTTCACATAATTTATTTACATATAATTTCTGGAACCAATTTAGAGTGCATAATATGATTTGTGGTCATTTCTTCATTGAAACCTAGAGAGGGAGGGTAAAAGGCGAATTGGATGCTACAGTGCTGTAGGCGTTTGCCAGAGTGTTGCTATGGGCATCTGGATGGTTGCTACACTCTGTCTGCTGTGAGCACTGTAAACACCCACTGATATGATTGGCTGACTGTAAGCATTACATGTGGAACCCTATCGAATGCTTTATCTAAATTTTAACTATTATAGCTGTTTAGATTAACAAATCATAAAAAGTGTTGATTAAAGCATATTATTACACGGCTTTGTGAAATACTTGATTCTGATTGGTCAATCACACATTCCAGCAGTATGTTATGTAAGGGATAATGTACATCCAGCTGGTTGTTATTGCAGAACAAACCCAGACAGAGATCAGGACTTGTGTCACTCTGAAGGGGTTTATTTTGAAATAAAAACCAGCTGGATGTAAATTATTACACGGCTACTTGTCTCAGGTAAATTAGACACAAAATATTGTCTTGAATTTAAACATTTTATTAGCTCTTACGCAAAGCTTCTGTGAAGAAAAACTGTTCCAGACTGCTAAGCCTTTAACTATAGCTGACGATTTGTTAAATGGGCTATATGTTGAAAATGAATGCTAAATGGGTCAGTTGACTCAAAAATTAAACTAAGCCCATGATTTACTCACCCTCAATTCATCATATGTGTATATATAATTCCTGTTTCAGACTAATACAATTGGAGTTATATTTAAAAAGTCCTGGCTACGTAATCCAAGCAGTTCGTGAAGCTCCAAAAATGCAGCTGTCCATCAAAAGACAGGCTCCACACGCATAAGAGCGTGCATCATCATCTAAGCGTCGTGCCAGCCACAACTTAGCGTCACGCCTGCCTCAAGATCTCTCACTGTTTCACAGCTCCTTAGACTCAGAACGAAGCAGGAGAGCAACAGACTGTGCAATCATGGACTTATTTACCACGTTAACTTATATTTTACAGCTCTATTTTTGTTTGTAGTAAGAGCGTGCATCATGTCATCTAAGCATTGTGCCTGCCACAACTTAGCGTCGAGCCTGCCTCGAGGTCCCTCACTGTTTTACAGCTGCCTAGACCCAGATGGAGAGCAACAGACAGTGCAATCATTACCTTATTTTTCTTTTTTGCTACCTTACCGTATTTAATCCACTCATATTTGTCTGGAGCGGGAGTTTGATCACCTGCGTCATGTCGTGCCTGGCTGGCTGGCAACTGGCAAATTCTAAATATTGTTCCTCTCTATTTTATTATTTTTGATTAAAAATGCTGTCAATTCCACAGTCTTGTGTATATTTAATAAAATAAAATAAAATAAAATAAAATAAAATAAAAGTAATATAATATAATATAATATAATATAATATAATATAATATAATATAATATAATATAATATAATATAATTAATATAAATAATATAAAATAAGTTGCGACTGGTACGATGCTTATGCCTGGTTCAGACTACACAATATTAGCCCGAATTTGGCACGATCTGTTTGACCTAAGGCGTCGTAGGGATTCGTAAACGATAATGGACGTCGGGATGCAAGAATCGAAAAATAAGAAAAAATGCTGGCGAACGATAGCGGAAGCCCTTCAGGAAACCCGTGAGTAACGTTACTGGAATGTAAGCTTAAAAGATGTTTTACAAAAACGTTGTGTTGGCAAGCTTTTACTACTGGCTAATAACTAATATAAAAAGAACAATATTTTACCTCAAGTTCTCTTTGGAGGATTGACAGCCCATAATGTCCTCTTCCAGCAAGCCAGGAACATGTTCTTTGTTGGGTTTTCTTTTTCTTTTTGCGCTTTTTTAAACATAAAACAGCCAAAACACGCTGCTTCAGACATCGTTTGTTTACGCTCTTGTTTCTTAAAGTCAATGACATCACGCACGTCGTGACAACAAGCGATGATTGGTTGAGTAGCAACATGTAGTCTGACATGTTTCTAGTCCAGGACACGACAAGATTTTGGGAGTTAAAATCGCGTAATCTGACACGTTAACTATCATAACAGACAAAAATATCTTGTAGTCTGAACCAGGCATTAGATGATGACACACTCTTTTATGAATAAAAATAGCCAAATAAAATATTAAAGTGGTAAATAGGTCCATGATTGCACAATGTGTTGCTCTCCTGCATCGTTCTAAATTAAGGAGCTGTGAAACAGTGAGAGATCTGGATCGAGGCAGGAGAGAGGCGCGCTCTTACTACAAACAAAAATAGTGCTAGTTTAACGTGGTAAATAAGTCCATGATTGCGCTGTCTGTTGCTCTCCTGGATCTATTTGGGTCTAGGTGGAGATCCACTTGTCGTGCAACACTTTATTCCTATGTGTGACGTCAAGCGACTTTAACGCGCCCGCACAGCATTCCGGGACGGCAGCGTTGCATTTGAACCGATTTGAACGCACAAATGAGGGGAAGCGTTACAACATCATGCTTCAGTCGTGTCGCAAAAGTGGATCTCCACGGTGAGAGATCGCAAGGCAGGCGCAACGCTTACCTACAGGTGATGGGATGCACGCTCCATTACAGACAATTAAGTTGATTAAAATACATGGTCAGGTCGCAAATAAGTAAAATAAGGACGATGGCACTACTGTATGTTGCTTTCGTACATCAATCGCAGCTGCTGAACAGTGAAAAATGGCAGCTAGGCGAAATGCGTTTGATTAGTGGTGAATATTGACTTATTGTGCATACCGTAGATGCTCTCACATACTGTAGTTTGTGTAAAAACAGCGGAATTGCATATTGGCTGCATCCGAAAACCTAGGCAGCTGGCCTCGCTGCCTAATCAGACAATGGCTTGGCAGCGTTTTGTGCACAAAGGCACCTCACGAAACTAATTTCAGACTGACTTCTAAGGCAGTGTAACAGGTTAATAATCTACAGCTAAAAAGAGCGAGCTTTGGTAAGAACTATTTAATTACTACTACACTAATTTCTCGCTAGAAATGACATCAGAAATGGAAAATATTGGTAAAAACGTACATTTACACACATTGAACAGCAAATGCAACTTTCGGAAGCCCGAAACGTTACGTTAGCCTGGACTTTTTAAATATAACTCCGATTGTATTCGTCTGAAAGAAGAATATCATATACACCTATGATGACTCAAGGGTGAGTAAATCGTGGGCTTAGTTTCATTTTTTTGGGTGAACTAACCCTTAATTGTCAACATATATTCTCTATATAATTTAATCACAATTTAAATAAGAGGTTATTTTCATGCCACTAAGTGAAACAATGTGAAGTTGAGTGTTTGGTCGATGGTTTGATTCACTGATGCAACCAGTTTTGAAATATGTAGAACAAAGAAAATCTATTTGAATTTGAATAGTTACACATCAGACAACACTGGTCACAGATTAGAATTAACACGGTTACTTGAATGTTTGTGGCATTGCTGACAGATCCATATTATAAAAGTCTGTCTGCAAAGTCTGTGCCAAGATTGCAGCTGGATTATAAAATCAGCAACAATGAAAAACTGAATACAATCACATATTTTTATATACTGCTCAAGAAACAGTTCTTATTGTTATCAATAATGGAAAATGCTTCATATGTTTAAAAAATAGAATGTTTTATTGAAAAGTTTATTCTATTCACACTATTCTATTCTATTCATAAATTTGAACTGTCATGTATGAGAGGAAACCAGAGTTTCTGATTCTGATTGGTTGTTACATTCAAAATGTTGGCCTTATAATCATTGATTATTATGTTGCCTGGCAACCATAAACAGCCTAGGCTAAAGAATATCACATGGTGTAAAAACAGTTTATCATGAATGTTACTCCTCACCATTGGTGTCCTTTATCATTTCCTTAATGTCTAACAGTCCATAATCATGGTAAAATCGTTACAAGATGCCTCTCATGGCTTATTGCTTTGTTCAAAAAAACAAGCAAACATTAAAATAAATAAAATAAAATATAAAATAAAATAATTGAAATGAAGGGTCTCATAACATAAATACATTTATTTTTTGCTGCAGTTTTTGACGCCAAAATCTTGAGCTGAAGCGATGGATGCTGCTGTTATTGCAAGACTATTAAAAAGAGCAGTATTACTTCCGCTGCTTTAATCTGTTGTTTCCGTACACACACATGCATACTCTAAAGGGGCTTTTTAATTGGGTTAGCACAGAAGGTGCTGTCAGATTAACCACATGTAGAGAAATATAAAAGTGAGATTTTGACTGGTCACACTTCTGGCAGGGAATCTGATTGCCTCTGACAGCCTGTTTTGAATAATTCTATTACAAGATGATAAAGAGAAGGCAATGCTTAGATCAAGTCATGTCAGAGGAGCAAATATCTCATTGAACAGCACACGATAACTAAAGCCGAACACGTTTTTAATGGCCATGTAGTTAAATGAGGTATAATCACGTGGCACAGCGGTTTTCAAGCAACAAACCTGCAATCTGAGCTTCTCCGATGCAATCAAGATGCTTTATTTGATAAGGAAAGCCATTTTAATGCCCTCTGCATTTAGGGTACCTAAACCAAAGCTAGGGATAAATATAGAGAGCTGTTTAGAAGTGAAAACCTGTACTTTGGAGGGATGGCGTAAAGGTTCTCCAGGGTTGCAAGGGTGTTATTAAGAGCTCCATCTTTCTTTAAACGTTTTTGTGGAAATATAGGTTTTATGCAAGTTATACAGTAGTGAAATGTCAGATGAGGCTCTCTACATTTGGGTTATTCATGGAGCCCTTGCTAACTGTTCTTGTGGCAGAATACCAAATTACACAGTCAGATTTAGTTACAAAACCAACCTGAGAGAATTACATTATAAATGATTATACTGTACTTTAAATTATGTATCATTTGATATGAGTGAACTGTCACAGCTGTCGCCGCTGCTCTGTTATCGTTAGGTAAAATGGTTATTAGTCTTGGTTACAGGGTTAGTGATTTTAACAAACCCCTAACACAAAGTATTAATCTTCTGTGTGTAACTGTGTGTGTTTATATGTGTCTCATCCATCCATCCATCCATCCATCCATCCATCCATCCATCCATCCATCCATCCATCCATCCATCGCCTTAAGAACTAAAAATGGGTTATTTTTAGAGTATTTTTTAAAGAACATGTCAGTCATATATCTGAATTAACACAAAAGCTATAAATATAACATTTTTAACACTAATGAGTTTATCGGATACGTGTGGCTTATCTGGAGGTGGTTACGGAAATATTCTCCCACACAGAACAATGACAAATAATAGCACGTCTTAAAGTATTGATCCTCAACCCACTTCTGGCGATTGCATTATGAAGAGCATTGCCTGTGACGCAAGGCAAGTGTTTCTGAGTCAGATTGTTATGGTGTAGTAGTTGACTTTCATTTTTTATGTATGTGCTCAAGAGACACCTGCAGAATATAGGAACAATTTGCTGTCTGCGAGTCATATTAGGATGTCTGTACTCAGCCCAGAAGCTGTTACGATCCTTTGTGGATTGTACATGTGGAATGACCCTTTGCTAAAGCTCAATATTTACAAAACGTCCTATTTTAATGAATTAAACTTTGCAATGATCATTTGTAATAAATTGGGCTACAATTAAGGAAATTGTTCTTATTTTAGCAGGACTGAAGTATGGGTATTTGCCTTTTTAACCACATAAATTGTAAGTCAGTTTAATAATTTAAGATAAATTGACTTTCACAGTACAGTCAACTTCATTATACTTTCAAAATTGAAGGCAGCAACTGAACGTATGGGCCCGAGTGTTTTGAGAGCAATATAGAGTCCCCAATTCCCCCCCCCCCCCCCCCCCAAAAAAAAAAAAAAATCCCATTTAATTAATCCTCTTGCCATTCCAAACCTGTTGAATCTTATATTCAACCAACCAAGCAACCAACATATTTTGTGTTCCACATAAAAAGTCACACAGATTTGGAATAAGAGGATGATTAAATAATGACATTTGTTAAAAATTTGTAGATACAAATAAATGCTAGACATTTGCTAAGCAGCCCCTCATATCTCTCTCTCTCTCTCTCTCTCTCTCTCTCTCTCTCTCTCTCTCTCTCTCTCTCTCTCTCTCTCTCTCTCTCTCTCTCTCTCTCTCTCTCTCTCTCTCTCAGACCACTTTCATTAACATTATTGCAAACACAAGTGCTCTTCACACCTCACATTCAGCTGCACTAAAACAACCCCAATTGTTGCCTTTCAACCCAGTTCCATCACATAGTTTAACATTTCAAAGCCTCTCTTAAAATGTCAGGTCACCACCCTGACTTAACAAAACGCTCTGTGTGGGAATGTTCTGCTAGTGCCGCAACCTTGTGCAAGCGTTTCGGTCCATTTGTGAGTCTGTAGTTGTCATGCCAATGATGAAGATAGCCAGACTGCACTTCCTGCGACAGAATGGTTTGTGGGAGGTTCCACTTGCACCATCCAGTTACAGGCGTGTCGTCAGAAAGGAAAAATGGTGATTTATTCCTGTATGCATTGGCAAACAGGGCAGGTTTGTGGGCTGGTTGGGTTCAATAGATCTTTTCTGCCATGAATTAAGGGTACTTTTGCTCTTGTTGCCATGGGGACAGTTTAGGAGGTTTTGTTCCAGTTTCCAACATAAAGTTGGTGCCTACATTAGACCTAAAAGTGACAATTATGGTGGCTTTAAATATGGTGCACTTAACATGTGCTTGTTGTCCAGAATTAATTAGTAGTAGGAGCCATCCATGAGCACTTGTACCATTAGTGACGTCAAAGGCCTCGCATACTGTATCTGTGTCCATGATACAAATAGAGAATGTTTTACTGACACACTGTGGCTATTTGAAATACAGTGTTTGTACTGCATAATGGCTTGGTGGAAAGACATTACATGCTTTGAAACAGCAAGAAATGTGTCGGATAGTAAAGATTATTCTATATAGTTTAAATCACAACCACATGTATACATTCCGACTAAGCAGGACTGCTTTTCATTATAACATGTACGAGCAACAAGGAAACATGGAGAGCGACAACAAAACATGGAGAAATGTGAAAATGATGAGTGGGATGTGTTGCAAACAGGATCAGACTTACATTTTTTTTTTGTCTTTCAGACAAAATGGTCGAGTGAAACCCATAACTTGCATTGAAGGAGGGACATGGTTCATTCATCACAACGAATTAGGGGTGGGATCATATGATCATATGTCAATTGTGCAACCCAGGCTCATTGGAAATACGTGACTCTGCCTACATTTTTGCAACACCCAAAATATGTACCGCCAGGTACGTTTACCTGCACTTTTTGGGTGAAACGTCCACTGGAGGAGCTAAGTAGTAATATTTTTAAATATAAAATATAAAACCATCATCTCCGCGTGTATGTCTGCGCCATATGATTCCGCCAACCTGATCTCACAGAATGAATATTTATAGCCTAATTTTATATTTTGGAGCAACTCACTCCACTCCTACCCTAAACCTACCCACTCTCAACAATATAAAACACTTAACAGGCAAATAAATGTACAGTCACATGTATTTATTGCAAAAACTGACCAAAAAACTGTATAAAAGTATTAACTCATGTTGCATTCCAAGTCTTCTGAAGTCATACGATATCTTCATGTGAAGAACAGAGTTGATCTTATAATGTTTTAGTCATTGAAATGATGATCGCGCGCCTTTGCGAACAGAACACACACACACACACGCACTCGCTCATTCATATTTCTGATTCAAATGATACACAAGGCAAGTGACGTGATCGGTCACAAGACAAACGAGAGCCAATGGCATTTTACAATCAAAGCTTACAATCACACAACACTTGAATAATGCAATAAACATTCTTTAAAAAACAGACGATGTAACATAACACCAAAATGTACTATTAAGAAACATAATTATTTAAACAAAATACCTTTAAATGTGAAGTGTCATATAGAGATTTTTTAGAATGTCATTTTACAGTTTTTTTACTGTAAATTATGTTGATTTGTTGTTTTTTACTTAAAAAAATAAATAATGTAACATTTAAAAACATTAACAGTTTTTTTTTTTACTTTAAAATGTAATGAAATGTACAGGTTTTACAGGTAAAATATATTTTTTGTATTCTTTTTACATTGTTGTATGTGAATTTACTTTGAACTGAAAAATCCCTGGGCACAGGACATATTAAAGAGACAGAGCATGCGTGTTCGTCAACTGTCATTATCTAGTATTAACTAAAATATCTGCCTTCCACACAATTCAGTTTGAAGGTCAGTGTGCCTTTCTAGCATCAGGCAGATCACATATCAGTTCTGCTTTAGAGTCAGGGCATCATATCCTTGTGGAATCGGAATGGCCTTTAGTTAATTATAAAGTTCCGACTCTGTAATGCATCTACCTGTTCCTCCATTTGAACTGAGAGCAATCACCGCACCTGTTTAACTGTCTCTCATATATCCAGCAGATGAGTCCAGGGCTATTCTCAGAGATGATTCTGATGAGACCGCATTGTGCGGGACCGCTGTGAGCACACCTGTGGTGGATCATGAAAGCGATTCTCTACAGGTCAGTCTTGAATAACCACAGATGCAATTCCCATCAGGAAATGATTTCTTAGAACGCATTTGATCCCATTTGACAGGATTGCAGTACCCATGATAGGAAATCACCGGGAAAGATTGGCTGCACGGCAAATGAAAAGCATCTAAAGTGTAACTTTCAGTACCGACGCTTGCCGTCTTGATGCCCTACGCATCATTACTTTATGGTGCACGCGGGTGTCGCGTTCACGTATTTGTTGACCGGGTGGGGTGTGTGTGTGTGTGTGTGGTGGGAGCACGTGGCATTGTTAACTTTAGTGGTTGTTATGCAGCCATGGACAACTACGTTGATGTATATAGTGTCTATTGGTGTTAATAGACTGATATATATCAGCTAGGATGATTAATTGAGTAATAGATGGACAGTAATGCTAGGTGTAAGGAAGGACAGTTAGTAAGACCCGAAACTGCAGTCATCAACGTTCCTCGTTAGCGTGTCCGCCTTCCATAGTGGAAATGTAAATCTGAATCCCATTCGGAGTGGTGTGAGTACAACTGGAGTGGTTACTTACAGGCATTTTGTAATTATCACTATTTTATTGGCAAATTAGTTGACCTTGCTATTAGGGTTGCGTGATGTACTGTTTAACATCGATATCATGATGTGCGCATCCACAATACTAAAATCACAGGATGTGCGATGTGTAGGGATCATAGTTGAACTGTACAGACCAAGCACCATGATTTGAAATGCAAATTAAAAGTTTGAAAGGTCATCATTTGTATGCATTTTTAGGCCCTGTAAATTTAAACATTCAAACGATTTTAAACCATTCTGTGGAAAACAGCCATGTATCTTTTGCCATGAAAACCTCAATGCACACGCTCTCTGTGCTCTCTTGCTCTGGACGCTGCGAGTGGGGCTGCAAATCCACCTGTCATTGTGGTTTGGCCTATTAATATCCTTTTACATGCAAACGGAGCTGACTGGAGCTTCTGAATTTTGTGATCAAAATCAAAATGGTGCCACACCTCCATTTCAAGTCAATGTCAAAATCTACACGCTTGCAGCAGTGGAGGAAGTACTGAATCTCAAAGTAACCAGAATTTTAAATTTGACCAATTTTAAATTTGACCAATAAATGAAATTAGAACAAGACACAATAGGGTTGTTACAAAATTAAATAATTTAAACAGAATAATTACAACTGAATTAGATAATGTTATGAGATTGAACCATCATTAGGTGACGGCAGGTCTTAATTAGTGACTTATTGAGTCGATTCGTTCAAACGGCTGATTCGATATACAAACTTCACATTCTGAGTTTCTCTTTGTGAGCGAGGCTGATTTGTTTCTATTTCTCTTCGAGAGGCTGCGCGAGCCTCAACAGTGCCACTTTGTTACAGTCAGTTATACATTATATAGGCTATTATTATCCACTAATTATCCGGACAAGCCTTAATCTCGAGCCCTGAATCTGATCAGAAAATGTAAATAAAGATTGTAGAAATGTAGTGGAGTAGAATGTATAATATTTGCTGCAAAATATAGTAAATAATAAAGTAAAAGTCAAAAGAATGCCCTACTTAAAGGGTTAGTTCATGCAAAAATAAAATGTATGTAATTGTTGACTCACCCCAGTGCCGTTACACAATTGTAAGACCTCTGTTCATTTTCAGAACACAGTTTAAGATATTTTAGCGCATTTAACTGCGTTAAATCATGTGTCAAGCTGCCAAACTGCTGAAATCACGTGACATTGCAAATCCGAATCATGAATCAATCTGCTGATTCATAACCGTTTGAATCTTTATTTAAGGATTGAAAACAAAATCCGTAAGAGAAGACAATGCTGAATGAAGTCATTTTTTGTTTTTTTTAATCAAAATTTATTTTTTGATGCTTCAAGAGATTCTAATTAACCGCTCCAGGACCATTTTTGGGGGATTTCCACCTGGATTTGGCCTACTCAAATTGAAAAGCTTCCCATACACACAGGGTTTAAGTGGTTAAAGGGTTACTTCAGCGATTTACATATGGATTTGTATCAGTAGAAACCCTGGAGTATATTCAAATGATCGTGCTCCCCCCTTTTATATCCCCCTGAGACGAGAGATTTATGCATTTTATTTCTGGAAAAATTCCTCTCGTGACGCAAATTGACGATATTTGCGTCACGAGAGGAATGTTTGCCCAGAGGCTAAAGACTACAGCCAGCAGAGGGAGCCGTTTCCGCATGTTTTCAACTTGTGCATGGGGAATGGAGATCACAATCAGAGCTCAGCTCACCTACAGGCATTAATTTAAACGGACGCTAAGCAATGTAAGTGTTTTAACTTCTCAAATTAATTTCTATGAAAGTTAAGCTTCCAAAGGCATGAACTGCAAACTAGTTGTGAATGTATGCCGCGAATGTGGTACCGATTACATCAGCTCTCATCAGGAGAGCTCATCAACTCATTTATGACGTTAAATGTAATCTGACTCCTAATCTGAGTCTGCTGTGAGAATCACGATGCAACTCGATCATTATATTGAACACACGTTCAGTATTTAATTGTAGGAACTCAGTCTCTGTAATCCAGTAGCGGTGGCTTTGGGAATGGCCTCACAGGGCAGCGAAGCATTCTGGGAATTGTAGTCTTTCATCCCCATGAGACAAAAATACATGTTCTGTCTTTTCTCAGTCTAGAAAGAACCAAATTAAAAAATAATTTCACATTTCTACTACATTGATGACCCAGTTTAAATACAGATTCATCTTCCCAGCACTGAAGTACCCCTTTAACCAACTGATGTCACATATGGACTACTTTGATGTTTTTATTCCCTTTGTGGACATGGACAGTATAGTGTGCATACACTTGCATACATTCTCGGACTAAATATAAAATATATTCAGCTGTGTTCCGAAGATGAAGGGAGGTCTTACGGTTGTGGAACGTAAGATGAGTCATTAATGACATACATTTCAAGTAAAGTACAGATATGTGAAAATGTATATGTGTTACAATGTATTTGTACTTCCTTACATTCCACCACCAGGGGCGTGGGACTGGGGGGGGGGGAAGGGTACTGAGTAACCAGGGCCCGAGGCAGGGAAGTCCGTTTTCTATACATACACATACATGGTACGGGGGCCCAGCAAGATGGTTTGTACCCAGGGCCCAAAATTTGGTGCTACGCCACTGTCCACCACTGCACGCTTGCCGTTGCCATGTTTGCTACTGTTTGACGGTATGTGCACAGTGGCACAGAGCGAAACTAGAACTTTCAGTTAATTCCTATGGAAGTTGAGCTTCACGCTCACAAACTCAACTTCCACAGAAATGAACTGAAAACGTTCACTCTTCTTCATGTCAGTGTGCATATGATGCAACTTGCTCGCTGCCATCATGTTTGTAAAGCGAGAATTACCTATGCTTGAAATTTGTTTATTACTTTCTTTGCAGATTCACTTCCCTAAAAAATCCTCTCAATAATTATATAATGATATTTTCATTTCAAATAGAGATATTCAAGTCATCTGGTTTTCATTAAAAAAACAAATAAATCTGGTGACTGTGGTGGCCATTTTAATACAGCGTACTCATTGTCATGTTCAAGAAACCAATATGAAATGATTGGAGCTTTGTGACATGGTGCATTATCCTGCTGGAAGTAGCCATCATAGGATGGGTACATGGTGTTCATAAAAGGATGGACATGGTCAGAAACAATGCCCAGGTAGGCCGTGGCATTTAAACGATGCCCAATTGGCACTAAGGGGTCTAAAGTGTGCCAAGAAAACATCCCCCACACCATTACACCACCACCACCAGCCTGCACAGTGGTAACAAGGCATGATGGATCCATGATCTCATTCTGTTTATGCCAACATTTGACTCTACCATCTGAATGTCTCAAGACTCATCAGACCAAGCAACATTTTTTCCAGTCTTCATCTGTCCAGTTTTGGTGAGCTTGTGGAAATTGTAGCCTCTTTTACTGATTTGTAGTGGAGATGAGTGGTACCCGGTGGGGTCTTCTGCTGTTGTAACCCATCCGTCTCAAGACTGTGCGTGTTGTGGCTTCACTAATGCTTTGCTGCACCTCAGTTTTAACGAGTGGTTATTTAAGTCAAAGTTGCTCTTCTATCAGCTTGAATCAGTCGGCCCATTCTCCTCTGACCTCGAGCATCAACAAGGCATTTTCGCCACAGTACTGCCGCATACTGGATATTTTTTTCCCTTTTCACATCATTCTTTGTAAACCCTAGAAATGTTTGTGTGTGAAAATCCCAGTAACTGAGCAGATTGTGAAATACTCAGACTGGCCCGTCTGGCACCAACAACCATGCCACGCTCAAAATAGCTTAAATCACCTTTCTTTCCCATTCTGACATTCAGTTTGGAGTTCAGGAGATTGTTTGACCAGGACCACACCCCTAAATGCACTGAAGCAACTGCCATGTGATTGGTTGATTTTTATCTAATTGCATCCATGAGAAATTGAACAGGTGTTCCTAATAATCCTTTAGGTGAGTATATATATAAAATCATCTGGGTTTTGTAATGGCGGAATGGGGCCTGTTAATTCAGTGGCTATGCTTTCTTTATGTTTGTTTCCATTGATTTCCTTATATTCATATTTATTGAGCTTTTCTCCTTTCTTGCATCTTTAAACCACAAAGGAATGCTTTTTCCCTGAATAAAATGTCTTTTACATTTTACAGATATATACTTCATCATTCGGGTTTCCTCGTATTGAGAAGAACTAGGTTCCATATGAAGGTGCCTGAGCTGTAATTTTTGCTGCCTCAAACTTCCTCTTTCCTTCATGTTCTTGCAAAAACTAATTTCTTCAGAAAACGTTTTTTTTTTTTTTTTTTTTTTTTTTTTTTTTTGATGCATTCGATGTTCTCCAGAAGATTCCACCATTGTGCAATCTGAGGAAATCAAAATGGTGCATGAAAGATCTTTCCAATCGTCAATGATAGCGTCCTAAGGAGGCCTATATACTTTTTTTAATGACTGAAGCTTTTCATTCACTGGTTGAATGATTGACCCTGCAGTATACAATACTAAAACCAATGGAAGATATGAAATGTCTCTTAACGTTCAAAGATTTAGCAACGTGCTACATAAACAATTACATTTCAAGCACTGTTCTGATATCGCAGCAGCTCAGTGAACTTGTTCCGTGTTCAACCAAGCAAGTGAAATTATATAAGCATGCCTTGTAATCTGGCGAGACATGGATGATATATCAACGAGTTTCGTCTGAAATATCTCCCCCTGTTGATTTGCTGGCTTATTCGCTGGTATCTGCTCGAATTCAATCTAGACACAACAAATGTAATCCTCTCTATAAGTGCACTACATCCTGTTCCTTTTGACAGCTTTTCTTTAGCCACATTTCATACACCTAAATAAGTACTTGCACAGTGGCAAAACAACTTTTAGTGGTGATATTATGACGTTGAATGGATTTGCTTCTGCAGTAGGTCTCTTAGCGATGTTTGCGAAGGCTGGCATTCACTGGAAATTTGGCATGCATTGTCCATTCTCATCGTCTGGTAATTGCCAATAACCTGACGTTTGCACTGTATTGTATGTCTTTCTGTTAAGGAAATATCTGCTGAGAATGTATATGTAAATGTTCAAGGATCGGGAGGTGAAACCATAGTCACACTTCCAGTGGTGTTTATTGGGAAAGTGTGTGATTTGTATTAAATGCTTAAGGGTGGTACATCAATGAATAAAACATAATGAGTTCCTCTCAGGGGATTATGGAAATGGAAATGTAATAAGTAAAGAGTGCTAGGATGAAATATTTGGAGTCTGTCATGAATGAGGTTTGTGTTGAGGGTGTTGTTCAGAAAAACTGTATATGTTGCCTGATGCTGATAAACGGCTGCGCACGTTAATGCCTCACACTGTTTGATGATTAAATACATGCCTCTTGGCAGAAATTACAAACAACTCATGAATTCAGAACATGTTTATAATAATCATACATTGCTCTCAATCTTAGGAAGTATATGTCATTGCAGCAAAGACAAAAAAGCTTAGTCAAGTAAATAGATTTCTTCCTTACGGAATGATGCAGTGGACCAATAGTTCATATTTTCCCTGGCTAAGTGTCTCATTGGCTTATTTTGAATTAGGATCATTTGTTCTAGACCTGTGTATAAAGCCCACTGCATGGAAATGAAACATGTCTACTGTAGCTAAACAAACTTCATTTCACATACCGTTGGTTGCAAAATGTGTCCAAATGCAATTTATAAAGTAATGTAATTATATTCTGAGCCAGCAGGGGCACTGTAGCAGACATTAGCTTTAAATGTCTTCTTCTGCTGCAAATACTGTTAAGGCAAAAATAGTTTGATAAACAAGTTAAAGGGTTAGTTCACCCAAAAACAGATTCTAATTAACTAACTGATGTCACATATGGACTGCTTTGATGATGTTTTCATTACCTTTATGGACATGGACGGTATAGTGTGCATACACTTTCATTGAAGGAACAAAAAAGCTCTCAGATTAAGTATAAAATATCTTAAACTGTGTTTCATATGTCTTACGGGTGTGGAACGACATTACGGTGAGTCATTAATGACAAACTGTCAACAAGTTTATAGCAGATTTGTGTGTAAAAAAATAAATAAAATAAAAATGTCGTTGCAATGAATGAATGAATGACATAATATTATGTCAGAATGTTTTACTTGTTCGTTCACTCGTTATAAGTGCCTAATTCCAGCCCCAATGTAAAATCTGGAAACATAACAACTATTTTCAACAAATAATTAAAGTTGAATTAATTAAGACATTAGACTACATTAGAGTGACATTGAAAAAGGAGTGTCGGGAGTTGCTGTCGAGGAGTCAGAATTAATTAAAGTCATAAAGAGGAGTTAACATGATCAGAAACGTATTTGCATAATATATCGTGTAAGTACAAAAGGTAAAATTAACTTTCCCACAAGCAGGCGGTATATACAGTACACCCGATTGTCTTCTCATTGAATAGAAGTGCCATTTATTTGGCTACAAAGGAAGCAAAGAAATGAAAACAAGTTGGACCTCATAACAAGCCTCCTATCGCGGCGGTTTTAATTAATTTTATTTCATACTGGGTGCAATCACAGTTATCAAAGGCTTCCAGTTCTCCAGCCCTAAGTGCAATTAGAGAGCTGTAGTCTGTCAAATAGAATGGCCTGTTGGTTGAGACACGATCATGTGATAAATCTCAATGGACTTCAGGTCTATGAGAGGCCAGGACGTGTGCTGTTCATTTTAGGACTGATTTTAAAGGCCAATGGGGTAAAGACTACATTATTATTGAATTCACTCAGTCTGATCACCAATAACTGCCATGCAAACTACAGCTTGACCTTATTTCTCACAAAACCTCGTGATGCAGAGATGCATGGCTGTATCGTTCTCTACTCAATAGACAAGCTGGAAGCCTTAAATAAAACGCAGCCAAACCATCATGGCATTTCTAATAGATCCCTATGGCCCATAATGCCATTTTAATTAACCTTTTCTGCAGAACTGATGCGCGGCCAATTATTCACGTGGATGACGAGGTGCAGTCTATCATTTGGAATGTAAAATATGTGACGTGACAAACACTAGCTTACTGGAATGCGTGGGGTCGGGGTGGTCCGCCGCCCATTTTTATGTTTCATTTTGATGGGATGGACTTCATCATAGGAAAATACTGAGAAGAAATAACTCATGAACCCCATTAGCTGACGCTGTATTATGCATGGAGCTCCATGAGGACTATGATAAAGTCTCTTGTTGGAAATTACTTTTGATAAAGGTCATGCGGTTAAACACTTGCTTGATGCCTCATATATATTCAGTTTGCCAGGGCTGCGGTAAGCTTGACAATGCTGTTTAGGTGGAGATCTGGTCATAAAGAGATGCAAGTAATCTTTTCCCTTCCAAATAATGAATTGGGTTTAGTGTTCCTTTTACTTTTATTCTTACTCAAAAAACTTTTTTGTAACATATTAAACTAATGGGGACTCATCCATGGTTTATATTTAATTTGAACTTCAGCACTGAGAACTGCACTTTTTTTAATTTTTTTTTAATTTATTTTTTATTCTTTTCACTGTGAAAAGTAAAAAAAAAATAAAGGTAAAAAAGGTATTAAAGAAAAGTAAAAGTCTGGTAAAAGTTTAGTAAATTCTGATATTTTAATTCACCTTCCAATCTGGCATGACCTTTTTCATCTGTATCATAATTATCATAAGTGAGACTGCAGGACAGCACATTATGGTACAGTGTATTATTCTGGGGGAAAAAAGAGAAAAGAATATAGTCTTCTGTAAAACATTGGTGGAGCTAGAGTATCCAGTGCCTGACATCTGACTGGCCACACTGGGTGCCAACTAAACATTTTGATTAAGAAAAACTGTTGGTCAAAACCCTATACATTTCTTTACTTTCTTCACCCATAATATTACCACAAGCAAAACTCACAATGTTCTTGTCTTTAAATGGCTACTTTTCGACATCCAATCAGTTCCCTGGGGCCTGGGAAATGATTTTCTCATTTAATATCCTGTTTCACTGTTTCACTCTGAAATGCATCAGATTGTGCAAGTGTAAATACAAACAGCATTTCATTGTGACTTTAATTAGGGCAGATGTTTGATCCTGCTCCTGGAAGGCCGCTCTCCTGCAGAGTTTAGCTTAAATGCTAAATAAACACACCAGAAATAGCAAATCAACCTTGTTTCAGGAAAACAGGAAACTTCCAAGCAATTGTGCTGACGCTAAACAGGAGTGGACACCTCTGAATTACTAGGCTAACGGCACATCTTAAGAAAAATTTCCTTTTAACTTCATGATATTTACCATCTGAATCAATGTAATGGTGCGCCTTTAATCCCCCCAAAAAAATCATACTATTATCTATTCTGCCGTTACTAAAAACTGTAAGCTTGGACAAAATTGAAATTCATTAAGAAGACTTTTGTCTCCAATAAAAGGTGCTGCAGCAAAAGTTCAAAAGTAGAAAGTGCTCCGGCATTTTCTACAAGATTTTGTGCCATCGAGTGATTAAGCGGAAAATCAAATCAAAGGAGTTACCCCGGAGCGCCTTTAGCCCTGTTGTGGTATCTGCACACTGTCCGGAGGACGTCATTTCAGTCCATCGGGATACTGCAGTAGTTGAAGAAGAGAGCTTAAAGAGTGATACAAAACAGTAATGAAAGCAGCAAATCTTTCTCCATTATTATGTTTTGGTTTGCAATCACTGGCAGAGCCACTACTTTTCTTACACTATCCTTCCAATCGATGGACACTCAGTGCTGCCCTCTGACCTCTGACAGAGTATAATAATAATAATAATAATAATAATAATAATAATAATAATAATAATAATAATAATAATAATAATAATAATAATAATATTTGCACTGTATATGCATCAAATTCACCCATCTCAAGAATACTTGGACGTTGACCTTATCATATGTGCGGTACTCTCAGCTTTCCAACTTTCTACCAAATAGCTTACCAATGACTTCCAAAGGCCCCGGTGTGCATTTCAGACGGTCCTCTTTTTATCTCATACCTGCATCTACCCTTTCCGTCATTTCATCATTCCGTAATCTTGCATAACGCAATCTGTAGGTCACTTCCACATCCCCATGGTGTGGAAATGGTGTTGAACACGGAGGACATTCTTCCACCAGAACATGGATTATTCTCGTTCGAGCTCCTGTCCCCAAGTAAATGCCAAGGGTGTTCATTTATCAGTCCAAACACCAGGCAGTTGTCTGAACTTTCGCCTACCTTAGCAATGATGGAGGGCCTATTTGTGTTAAAGTGCTTTAAATATTGAATCCAGGGAAAGAGAGAGAGAGAGAGAGAGAGAGAGAGATAGAGAGAGAGAGAGAGAGAGAGAGAGAGAGAGAGAGAGAGAGAGAGAGAGAGAGAGAGAGAGAGAGAGAGAGAGAGAGAGAGAGAGAGAGAGAGAGAGAGAGAGAGAGAGAGAGAGAGAGAGAGAGAGAGAGAGAGATTCTTAATGTTCTGAATTGGGAAGGGTGCCAAGGGGCCTTTCTGAATGAAGAACAAGTAATGCATGACTACTTCTTCAGTCCCCATAGGAGTCTTATTTGAGTTTCCAAACGTATCTGGATTATGCATTCTGCAGTTATATTTGCATTTTTATTCATCTCTTCCGAGTTTTATATTTTTATGTTGAATTTCAACCCTTGCTTTAGGAATAGTTAACTTATAAAAGACAATAATGTCATTATTTTTATTTATTTTTCACACTTGTCGTTTCAAACCCTCATGCTCTTTTTTGCTTTATTTTTTTTTCTCCAACACAAAAACTTTATGCAGCTCTTTTTCAAACTATAGCTATACGACTTAGGCTAGACATATGATCTACTTACTGTGCTTTTTACAGCTTGTCATATGTTACATGACCACTGTAAAAAATAATAATAATATTAATAATAATAAATAAAAACTTTGGTTTCACCTTAAAAAGTAACTGCCTTAAACTCAAATATCCAAGTTATCAGATAATACAACTTCACGTTATAAAGCCCTATTCACACAGGATTAGTATTATCCAGGAACCGCTGTGATTTAGAAATTATTCCCCCATATCATATCTATTGGTATCGTTTTGATTGTTTTATAATAATACAAATAATTTCATTCAGTTAGAGACGCTACTATTAAAACCTGAACTGAGCGCAGACCAGCGGCAGGAGTCAGATTTCATTCATCACCAGTGAGAAGCTGATAATATACGGCAGGAGATTCAGTTTCAAAACTACATGTAAAAGCGCCCATTTAAACGAGCTTGTCATTGTACTGTTCTGTTGTTATGTTTTTCATTAAGAATAGTATTGATATTAATATTAAATCACAATCAGTCTGCTCCCAAATTGTTACTTATTCTAAAGTGAAAGTAATCCGTACGGCCGCACAGGAATTCATAACGGTGCGCATTATGAATGCAGCCTCCATTCTTCGTGAAAGATAAAGATAGAAGATTAAATATTGTGGAAAATAATATTTTTGTTAATTAATAATATAATTTAAAATTAATTTTACTAGTACTATATATGCACCCTGTAGGGTTTGGGGTTGGGTGTGTTTCTGGTGTATATTATATTTAAGATTTTGGAATGTCATTATCTTTCAGTCATATACATTTATATATAACATCTAAAATGTATTGTAATTTAGCTCTTTCAGGTTCACATTTTTATGGGGAATTTTTTATACTTTAATTATACATTTAAGCACTGATTAATATTAATAAACTACATTTACATACTATAGAGTTAGGTTGGTTTATGGTTGCATGTATTACTGAAGTATTACTCCAGTAAATACATAAAGTAAAATAAATACATTAAAAAAGTGTTTAAAACATATTAAAAACATTTTTCTGCCACGTATTCTGCCTCTTCCTGCACAATACTTGGACTTTTGGATATTTCCTTGTATATATTTTATATTTGTGCAAATAAACTAAACAAATAATAAGAAGAAGAAGAAGAAGAAGAAGAAGAAGAAGAAGAAGAAGAAGAAGAAGAAGAAGAAGAAGAAGAAGAAGAAGAAGAAGAAGAAGAAGAAGAAGAAGAAGAAGAAGAAGAAGAAGAAGAAGAAGAACATACTTCTGGCAAATTATGCAAACCCTCCTGATGTACAAAACTTGTGATTCCTAGAAATGAATTCTGAACTCATAGCAGTAATGAGCGGCTCTTTAAGAGGTTTAATAAAAGAGTGATACACCTCTGACATTCTGAACTATATTAATATCATAATGAATGAAAATGCAGCCGAGCCGTGTGTTATTATTAATACAATGACACAAAGGTGTTCGCTGAATAAAGACAACATTAATGGAAACATTAATGCAGTTGCTTTGTTTGTGTTCTTTTTTTTTTGACATTCCCTTTGAAACTAGAAAAAAAAATCAAACTGTTTGCAGTTTGCACATAATAATGTTGATTAATGAAGAAAACATTTACATCATTCATCCATTAACATTTATTAATTTAACAGAAGATACAGATGATACGTTTGTCCAAAGGGACTAGCAGTGAAGTCATGTTAAAAGCTTTGCATAGGTTTTGTTTTCATGTAGCTTTTCCCATTTTCCAATAATACTTATTATACTCATTTTGCACAGAAATTGGATTATTTTTCATTGTAAAATATGAGAAAGTATTTTTTGTTTTCTGACTGTCTCAGTAATGATTTTGTTCTTGTTTGTAACTTCAACGTCAAAACTTAGGACATCGCATCTTCTTAATTATTGGAATACACGTCATCTTGACGGCAGTGTACAAAACTGAATGTGTCTGGGCGTGTGGTCAGGCCAAACACCATTATCTGTCAATTAGCTTTCCCAAAACTCTGGTCGGATGGCAGATTCCAGCCTGAATATCAAAGGTGAACGGCATCGCCTGGCTTTCATCAAAACAGCGACACGGCTTTTCAAAGTTGCCCTGTTTTCAGACACCGCCTTGATCTTCACTCCATCCTTTAGTCTTTTTTATCTTTTTTCCCTCTTAAAGTGCATGAGGTTCCTGCTGTATTCAGCTTTTTCTTGACTTCAGTCATTAACCATTCACATATCTAACAAGTAAGCAGAAATCCACACATTATGAAATCTAACATCCCCTCACATGCTCATTAAAAAGAATAATACAAATTTGAATCACAAATGTGCTCAAACAACAACGAAGGGCCCTTTCTTCTTAAGGCATATATAATTAATAAAATGTTATCATGTTTACAAAATTAAACCATGGTAACCAAAGTTTCTTACAATAGTTCTACCATAATTAATGGTTAATACAAATATTTTGTTGAATCTTTTGAAGGGTTGTTGTTTAATTGTTTATTTTAAAGGGGCCCTATTATGCCCCTTTTATACAAGATGACAAATAAGTATCTGATGTCCTCAGAGTGTATATGTGAAGTTCCTAGCTAAATTTTTTTCACAGCATGTTAAAATTTCCACTTTTTGACGTCTAACAAAAACGTGCCTTTTTGTTTGTGTCTTTAAATATATATGAGCTGCAGCTCCTGGCCCCTTTTAAGCAGAAGACAGAGCTTCTAGAGCTGGCGTTAGCAGCTCTGATTACCTTAAACCTCAGTTATACTTCAGTTCAGATGCGTACAGGTACAGCTGCAAACAACAAGGACGCGGACTACTTGTATATTACTTAAAGTGTGTGATGGGACCTATAAATAATCTATAAATCGTTTGTGGGAACTGTTGTAAAATGCACAGATCCAGAGATTATCTGTTCCATGAAGAGATAACAGTCTTCAATAGTTTAGTTTAATTACAGTTATAACTTTTGTCATCTTGCTTTTATGACATGCTATTGCATTTGTGTTCTTACTGTATTGCAATACATGTGAAAAGACGGATGACAGCTTGAGTAGACTCCTAAATATGCTCTACTACAACAATTCTTCATCTTCTCTAATGCAGCCCCAGTTCCCGGGGACGGGGATTATGTACATTTTAGGGTTTGTGATGTCACCAACCCAGGAAGAAGCTTGTTGTAGTTCCTACCAGCTGTTTGTTGTAGTCCTTAAAATGTGATTTATATAAAAGATAGTATCTCCCTTTGCTTTAACATTTGAGCGTTGTAACTTTGCAGATGCTGTTTATGCTTAAACAGGAACATTACACACTAACACCGTGTCATAACTACAGACAACACGATAAGATGTCAGTGACAAGCAACTTGTTTGTCCACACCAGATGTAACATGAAAAATAAAAAACCACAGCCAATCAGAACAGCGTGTGGGGGGCACCCGTGACAAGTGTACGACACTTTTTATTTATTTATTTATTTATTTATTTATTTATTTATTTATTTATTTGTTTGTTTGTTTGTTTGTTTGTTTGTTTGTTTGTTTGTTTGTTTGTTTGTTTGTTTGTTTGTTAGTTAGTTAGTTAGTTAGTTAGTTAGTTAGTTAGTTAGTTAGTTAGTTAGTTAGTTAGTTAGTTAGTTAGTTTGTTTGTTTGTTTGTTTGTTTGTTTGTTTGTTTGTTTATTCATGGTATTTTGGAACCACCATGTTGGGTTAAACACAAAATTAATTTTACCATGGTTAAAATAAATCCCAAAAAATATTTATGATTGTTAGTATTTTTTTCCCCAATTGTGACAATATATTTTCTTAGCGATATGTTTTACACCATGTAACAATAGCAGTACTTTCTTTGCAATAAGTATAACTAGTAGTTAGATGTTCTTTCCAGTGTTGTCGTACATTAAAATGGCATGCAATGATAACTAGATGAGTTTAATTGGCTATACGTTTTTAAATGTAGTAAATGGATGCCACCTTAAAGGGACAATAAACTCATTCCTACACCTACTTCTAACCCTAAACATATTATTTTTTAACACACACTAGGCCCTTTATTTCCACTTTTTCAATAATGTCCGTTACAATCTGATATGTGATGGAAAAAGGAGTAAAGTAAGTTCGGTAAGGTGATTTTGAACAGGTCGATTTGCATCAAAATGTTCTGCCATGCACCTTCCCTCTACTGTTAACAATCCAGAGTCTTCTGTAATTCTGTCTGTCAAACCAGACGTCAGTGGGCGGAGTTAGTGTAAATAGCCTCTGCAAATGAGGTGGGCTATTTGTACTCCACATACATAGCCCATACATATACTATAAGGTCAACATTCTGTGCAATCCATCTTCTTTCCTTTTACTTTTTTTTAGCCTTTTACCTTAACCAGGTAAGAGGTGAATGAGTATATGATTCAGACCATATTTAAACGGGCATCTTACAGTAAATCTTAAGCACATGATTTACTCTCCATCTTTCCCATTTTAATGTTGAGAAATTATTTTTAAAAGCCATCATGCCTGTTATCTTTCAGACTGAGTGTTAGGCATGTCTGTTCTCCAGAGATAATTCATAATATATCTCTGTTGTTTTCTTCTTTCTGAAACATTTTCTTATTATTTATATCTGATGGATTTGACTAGGATTTTTCCTCTACTGCTCAAGTGTATCTTTATACTCTCCAAGGCCTGAATTCCTGAGATGTGATAAAGCACAGTGAATGAAGTTAGATGGATCAGCCTGTGATGTGGTGAGGTCACATCGACCTCCTCAGGCTTGTCTATTTCTACTTTCTTTATCGCTTTTATATTTACATTATTGCTTTAGACATCAGAGACTCAAACTTGATGTAAGACAGAAGACCTAATCGTATGTGTTCCCATGGGAACTGAAGGCTGAACATATGGCTTGATGAACCCTTATCCACCTTCACATGGTTAGTCATGAGATGAAGTGATAGATATTGTCATGCTGTTGCCCCAGGTGACCTATTGTAGGCTATCATGACACCTAAAAATTATGACATTGTGTAAATCTGTCTAAACAACTCTACAGCTGAATTATGTAAGGAAATAATCAAACACGCATGCCTGAAATGACCAACTCGTCAAGCGCTAAATGTGAGTACAAATCTGTATTGCTGAGTATATGAAACGGTGTTATTTGTCAGTGAATTCTAGCAATGCAAATATTGTATTTAAACATAAATGATGCTCAGGGCAGATGATGGGTCAGCGTTGCATCGTCACAAACTCAATTCGTTTATGGGAAGTGTTGTGTGAGCTCACAACTGAAGCGGCCAAAAAATCGGCCTCTCAGACAGCGTGAATACTTAGACCCTGACACAAAGCAGAGGGGTCTTGCATCACTCTAAAGGGGTTTATTCTGCGATAACAACCGGCTGGGTGTACATTATCCCGCTTATTTCAAATAAATTAGACACAAAATATTGTCTCGAGATTAAATATTTTATTTAGCTCTTACGCAAAGCTTCTACAAAGAAAAACAGTTCCAAACTGCTTTAAGCCTTTATCTATTGCTGCTAAATCTTGAAAATGAATGCTGAAACGGCTAGTTTATGCAAAAATGAAACCCATCCTATGAATTACTCACCCTCAAGTCATTATAGGTGTATATGACATTCTTCTTTCAGACAAATACAATCAGAGTTATCTTTAAAAAGTCCAGGCTAACGTTAATCCCAGCAGTAGTTGTAGTTGTGTTTGAAGTCCATAAAAAATGCAGCTGTCCGTCAAATAACGTGCTCCACACGACTCCGATGGGTTAATAGAGCCTTCTGATTCGAATCGATGCGTTTGTGTAAAAAAATATCCAGATTTAAAACTTTATAAAGGAAACCTGCCTTGAAGTCTTCCATTGTAACCCACGGCTGTTTAAACCACAAGATAGCGCCAGCGTTAAGCATAGAAGTAGTACCGGTCAAGATAACTCGTAGTACCCGGATGGGCGGGTGTTATCTGGGAATAACATACCGCTGGAATGCGCGATTGACCAATCAGAATCAAGTATTTCACAGAGTCGTGTAATAAAGAAAAATAATTTACTGCTCTTGACTGAATAACTGTTTAAGTCAAAGTCAACTTTATTGTCATTTTAGCACATTGCATGGCATTTTTTAACTTTAGTAAGGACTAATCTATGCTTCATGACTGATTTTTTTTTTTTTTTGTGGTGCTGAGACTCACATTTTCCACAGTCTGAGCGTGAATACACTGCAAGCTTACTCTAGCTTAGGTAAATCATTAACACCATCACCACTTACATGTGTTTTATTGAACTAAATACATTACAAATGGCTAAAACGAATACACAGGTTACTTTTCTGAACAAGAGCGCTCCCAAGTCCGCGTTCTTCACACTGTTCACGGGAATCTTGGCACAGTTCGGCACACACACACAAAATACCGGCAGTTCAATAGGGAATGCGCAGCTAAAGGGCGACACGGACCTCCTCCAGGTATGGTGTCATACAGCTTTCACATTACCAATTTTTCATACAAACTGTACCTTGTTCTTAACTAAACCACCAGTGTAAAAAAAACTCAATTTATTTAAAAGGAAAGAAATCTCAGCTTATTCTGAAGTTTTAAGATTGGGATTAAGAGACATGAACAAGTTCTTTGAACAACATCTGTGACCTTTGATACATGGTCTAGTCTTCATGCTCTGAGTATGGTTTCACTAATAATAAACATACATTTGCATAAAGCATGCATATTTGTCCTTATCCATGTTGATTGGCATATTAAAAAGTTGAAACATATTAATTTAAGATACAACTGATAAAAATGTGTGTGATTAATCGCATGTTAACCCATGATAATCATGTGATTAATCGTGATTAATATTTAACCGATTGACAGCCCTACTATTTCTCTTCAGTCAGGTGCTGGGAGACAGAGAGAGAAATTATAATAGTCAAAAATTAAGCCTTTTTAGTAACATTATCACTTAATTATCATTAAAATATTGTTTAATGCAAAATAAAAAAGTAAAATGCTAGAAATATGATGTAAACATGTAGGTTACACAATGTATTAGCTCTAAAATAAAATAATACCTTCAAAACCTACAATCACTACTGTGGTGGGAAGAGTATGTGACCACAGGAAAGCGGAGGGCATTACTCATAAGATTTGTGGCATGATTGAAAAAGATATGATGCCAGTTAGCACCACTGATAGTAAGGGATTTCGGGAGTTAATGCACTTCATGGAGCCAGGATATAATATCCCTTTTCGAGCGACCATAACTACCCACTTGGAAGCATGCTACAAAAACAAGAAGGCTGAGCTAAAAACACTGTTAGCCGTAGCTAATGTGGCTTTGACGACAGATGATTCAGTTGTGGGTAACACTTTATGATAACTCACACTATGAAGCATTAATAAAGCATTAAATAGTTAATTCATCATCTATAAAACATTAATAGACATGATTTATAATATATATATATATATATATATATATATATATATATATATATATATATATATATATATATATATATATATATATATATATATATATATATATATATATATATATATATATATATATATATGTATGATTGACCCTTAACTTACATATATAGTAATATATAAATGTATTATTTCTAAATTAAGTATTACATTATTTACAATCCCGTTATTTAGGAGTGGTCAGTGGTTCATATGATCATTTAGAAAGTGTTAGGGTTAGGGTTTAAATGTACATTTATACATCTTACTATTTAGACATATAGTAATAGTTACTCAATGTGTTAATAAATGCTCTTAAATGCTCACATGTATTCCTACTGTAGTTCATTAATTCAAGTAGTTATAACATTTAGTAGTTGTCAGTTAACTATCTCTGTGAGCTCATCTAAAGTGAGGACTATTTATGCCTCCTAAGGCTTTTACAAAGACTCAGTTCTCTTCTGCACGGCTGTTCTCTAATGTTTTAAAGTTAGTACTATTTTGACACTGAAATATATTTTACTATTTTATTATAATAATTGTATTTGTTGTATTTGCCACTCATGTAATCCACTGGTTAATTTTTATTCAGGAATGTTTACACTTTATATTAGTGTATTTTTATATCAGATATAGAGGCTTAGTTCCCTTTCGTTCAGTCACTCCGACGTAACGTCAGTGACTGACGAATGGGGGTTTCGCCTAGAAGCCAATCATCTTCGAGATCTTAGAAAGCGCCCAATGGCAGTGCCAATGCCATGGGCATGCGAATTTGCATGCGTAACTCCGCCTACCCACCTGGGTATATAAGGAAGTAGCTGGCATGAATCGCATTATGTTTCTGCTTCGGAGCCAAGAGCATCTCTTCACTCCGGCAAGCCTGAATTCTGAAGTCCTCTCTTCAGTCTTCGAGACGAGCGGTTCTCCAGGGTGTTGGTGTAACGGCGCGTTCCAGCGATCTCACATTGCCTGCCTGCTGATCTGTGCAGTGATCTGCAACAGCTGTGTGTGTTTTCCCTGGGCGCTTCGGCACTCTGCAGAGCTTCCTCTCACAAAAAGAGCTTGCGTGTGGCACGTCTTTTTCAAGACGGGTTGCCCGCGCACTTCCGGGTGCGGTCGATATCTGTTGCTGTCTTTGGGACGCATTCACTGCTCGACGTGTTTGGGCCCAGCACGTTCGGACAGTGTTTGTGGATGTGCTGTGTTCCCTCTGTGGGAACATGACCATCGCGATGTTGTGGTCGAGACTCAATGATCTCTGTCAAGAGAGAGAGTCCCCTCTGCCACACCCCGATCTACCATCTCCGAGAGAGGTGGTACTTTGGCTGGTGGCCAGGGTGACCTGAGGGCGGTGCTGTGGTATTAAGAACCCCGACGATCATTCCTCGGGCCACTCCCGCCCTCTTGCACATCGCTTCCAGTGAGTGTTGGACTGAAACAGCGGGACCGTCTGCTGACGCCCCGTTCGTTTAGTTCATACTCCAGATAGCGGCGAGAGGTCGATTGCCGCATCTCAAGGTGGGCTAGAGTCCTTTGGGGATGACGATTCGGCTATGCTCCGCCTCCGGGTGTGGTAGCACTGTAGAATCTGACCTAGAGTTGACAGCCATGTTATCTCGGGCAGCCGCGAGCCTCGGGCTGGTGTGAATCTCCGCCCTGTCACGAGTGCTCACGGTTGGGCGATTGGTTTTTGGAGGTGGCACCCGACAGCTGCGGGCCCCGCCCCCAATGCCATTTCGCTCCCGAGATGCATGAGGAGTGCACGCGGTCCGGGAGATCTCCGGGTCTTCCCGGGACCGTTTGGTGGCCTCCTCCGCCTTCTCTGCCCTCGAGGGGTCGCGGCCTAAGGGTACACTGGGGTCCCTCCCCCTCGGTCAGGTGCTCTGTTGCGCACTTCGGTGTCCACTGAGTGCTTTGACTTGACGCGGTGAGGCTATCCTAAGCGCCCTCCCAAGCCTGCTGGCTCGTCTACTTCGGTGGCGTAGTCCAGCAGTGTTATGGGGTAAGCTGCCGCCCCGATGCGTATGCACGAGGACAGAGCTGATCCAGGGCTTACGAGCCCCCTCGCAGAGCAGACCCCAGTGGAACGCGAGTCCTTCCCTGGTCTCCTCTGTCAGGGCGCAGTCGTTACCAGTGCCTCGACACCGGGCCGCTATGCCACTCGAGTCCGGGCCGGTAACACTGCCTCGAGGAAGGCGTGCCGCCACCGATCCCGCCCAGCGCGGCATAGGTGACCACACGCCCCCTGGGTCAGGAGATGTCCACAGCTGTGGTCCGGGAAAGACAACTGGCCTTACTTGGTCGATGTGGGACGGCTGAGTGAGCCCGCCTCCTCAGCTCGCCCATATCCCAGGCCGGCCTTATCGGCGGCACAGTCAGGGACTGCGCCCAACAGTTCTTGGCTGTCCCCAGAGGCAGACTGAGGCCATCTGCCCCGGCGGCCCGCTGCTGCACCTAAGCGCCGCCGGCACAGTTGCCTCAGCCTCCTCGCCGCCTGGGCGACTTCCTGCGACCCCCTCCCGCGTGGCCACAGCAGCAGCCTTCACCCTGGCCACGCCACAGGGCGCGCTGCAGGAAGCCGTCCCAGTCCGCGCCAGCCCCGCAGCCTGCTGAAAATAGACCAGCGGCGCTCCGGACGCGGACAGCTCTGGGATGGGCAGATCTTTCATGGGACGGTGGCAGGTCCGCCCCTTCCCCCGGTGGAGGGCCGGGGGAGAATCCTTTGTCCAGCTGCTGGCCCACGGGTCAGCAGCAACCTTTGTAGAAAGAACTGATTAACCCATCCCTGAGCACCCAGAGACCGGTGACGGCAGTGTGCGCCGCCCCCGGGCCACGCCGCTCTCGTCCCTCTCTGTCGCCAGCCCCCTCTCAGAGCAGACCCCAGTGGAACGCGAGTCCTTCCCTGGTCTCCTCTGTCAGGGCGCAGCCGTTACCGCCGCCCCGACACCGGGCCGCTACGCCACCCGAGTCCGGGCCGGTAACGCTGCCTCGCTGCCCCACCGAGGGTACGCCGGTGCTCCGCGTGACCCCGTTGGTACACTCCCTGGGAGCGTGGCTACAGCTGCCGGGTCTGTCCCGCTGGGTCGCACGGACCATCCGGCTCGGCTACGCGATTCAGTTCGCGCGAGCTCCTCCCCGCTTCCGGGGTGTCCGGTACACCGTGGTGGGGTCCAATGCCCCAGTCATGCGTGCGGAGATCGCGACCCTACTGGCGAAGGTTGCGGTCGAGCTCGTCCCTCCAGCCGAGATGAAGTCCGGCTCCTACAGCCCTTACTTCATTGTACCAAAGAATCCGGTGGGTTACGACCGATCCTGGACCTTCGCGTCCTGAACCGATCCCTGTTCAGGCTTCCGTTCAGGATGTTGACTGCGAAACGCCTTTTCGAATGCGTTCGTCCATGCGATTGGTTTGCAGCGATCGACCTGAAGGACGCGTACTTCCATGTGTCCATCCTTCCGCGACACAGACCGTTCCTGCGGTTTGCGTTCGAAGGGCGGGCATATCAGTATGCCGTACTACCATTCGGGCTAGCTCTGTCCCCTCGCGTCTTCACGAAGATTGTCGAGGCAGCCCTTGCGCCACTCAGGCAACAAGGGGTTCGCATCCTGAACTATCTCGACGACTGGCTCATACTGGGCCACTCTCGGGACCGGGTGTGCGAACACAGAGACCTGGTTCTCCACCACTTAGCTCGTTTGGGCCTTCGGGTCAACTGGGAGAAGAGCTTACTCTGCCCCGTGCAGAGGATCTCTTTTCTCGGTATGGAGATCGACTCGGTCGCCATGTGCGCGCAGCTTACCGGCTTGCGCGCGCAGTCGCTGCTGACTTGCCTCAGGCAGATAGAGAGCAAGAGTGCGGTTCCACTGAAACTATTTCAGAGGCTCCTGGGGCATATGGCATCTGCAGCCGCGGTGACGCCGCTCGGATTGCTTCATATGAGACCGCTTCAGCACTGGCTTCGCGATCGAGTCCCGAGATGGGCATGGCAGTCTGGCACGCTCCGGGTCCCAGTGACTCAGGCCTGCAGACAGACACTCACCCAGTGGTCGAACCTCAGATGCGTCCACCGCGGGTTGGGGTGCCATGTGCAATGGACATGCAGCCGCCGGTTCTTGGTCAGAGAGCCAGAGCCGCCTGCATATCAATTGCCTCGAGTTGCTGGCAGTACGGTTCGCCCTGCACCGCTTCCGAGCGTTGCTGAAGGGTCAACACGTACTAGTCAGATCGGACAACACGGCCGTAGTAGCGTACTTCAACCGCCAGGGCGGTCTACGCTCCCGCCGCATGTCTCAACTCGCCCGCCATCTCGTTTTATGGAGTCAGAAGCGCCTGAGGTCCCTTCGTGCTGTCCATATCCCGGGGATCCTGAACCGTGCAGCCGACGAGCTCTCACGGGTTCAGCCAATCCCTGGGGAGTGGAGACTCCATCCCCAGTCGGTCCAGCTGATTGGGATCAGTTCGGGGACGCACAGGTAGTTCTGTTGGCCTCTCACGACTCGTCCCACTGCAGCCTGTACTATTCCCTGACCGAGGGCACGCTCGGCACGGATGCACTGGCGCACAGCTGGCCGCGGGGCCTACGCAAGTATGCGTTTCCCCCAGTGAGCCTTCTTGCACGTTTTCTGTGCAAGGTCAGGGAGGACAAGGAGCAGGTCATCTTGGTCGCCCCGCACTGGCACGGCCGAACCTGGTTCCCAGAACTAGTGCTCCTTGCAACAGCCCCTCCCTGGCCAATCCCTCTGAGACAGGACCTACTCTCTCAGAGACGGGGCACCCTGTGGCACCCGCGTCCCGATCTTTGGAACCTCCACGTGTGGCTCCTGGACGGGACGCGGCAGGTTTGAGTACCCTACCACCTCCGGTGGTGGCTACCATCACTTCCGCTCGGGCCGAGTCCACGAGACAGGCCTATGCGTTGAAGTGGAACCTCTTCGTCAATTGGTGCTCTTCTCGCCAAGAAGACCCCTGGAAATGCCCGATCGGGTCCGTGCTCTCTTTCCTCCAGGAAGGGTTGGATCGAAGGCTGTCTCCATCCACCCTGAAGGTTTATGTGGCCGCTATCGCCGCCTACCATGACCTCTTGGACGGGAAAACGGTAAGTAAGCACGACCTGGTCATCAGGTTCCTGAGGGGTGCGAGGAGACTACTTCCTCCTCGTGCTCCTCTCATACCCTCTTGGGACCTCTCAGTAGTTCTAAGTGCTCTGCAGAGGGCCCCATTTGAGCCTTTGCGGTCAGTAGATGTTAAGTTCTTGTCTATGAAGACAGCACTCCTGACCGCATTGGCCTCCATCAAGAGGGTAGGGGACCTGCAGGCATTTTCGGTTGACGAAACGTGCCTGGAATTCGGGCCGGCTGACTCTCACGTGATCCTGAGACCCCGGCCTGGATATGTGCCCAAGGTTCCCACCACTCTGTTCAGAGACCAGGTGGTGAACCTGCAAGCGCTGCCTTTGGAGGAGGCAGACCCAGCCTTGGCATTGCTCTGTCCAGTACGCGCCCTTCGCGCTTACGTAGACAGGACGCAGTGTTTCAGGACCTCAGACCAGCTCTTTGTCTGTTATGGTGGGAAGCTGAAGGGAAGGCTCTCTCAAAGCAAAGGCTGTCTCACTGGATAGTGGACACCATTGTTTTGGCTTACCAGCAGCAGGGACGCCCATGTCCCCTTGGGGTCAGGGCCCATTCCACCCGGAGTGTGGCCTCCTCTTGGGCTTTAGCACATGGCGCTCCGCTGACAGACATCTGCAGAGCTGCAGGCTGGGCGACACCAAACACATTCGCCAGGTTTTATAACCTCCGAGTGGAGCCTGTATCCGACTATGTACTCGCCTCTACAAATGGCCGGTAATGGATTGGCTCAGGTGTCTTCGCTTGCTCGCCATTCCACTCCACGGACTGGATACGTGCGATATTCTTCTCAGGTGAGTTCCCCGAGAGCCCTGAGCTCCTCCAGCACTGACGACGCCGACGCCAGTAAGTCTGCCCTTAGCCCAGTCACTCGTGTCCGGCCAGGTGCCCCATGTGCATGGTTCCCCTCCGGCGACCCCCACATGTGTATTTCCACCGTAAGCCTCCCTGAGCGGTTGTATTCCCTTGGCAACCTTGCCACCTCCTGGGGTTAAAAAATCCACCTTCGGCTGGTACCCCAGTGATCTTCCGTATGCAGCCCCCCGGGGTCATACGTGTTTCCCTAAGTCCTCCCTACGGGTAGGCATCTTGGCGCATATCTCCTCCTGGAATATGCCTCCCAGTGTACCTTGGTATTCCTGCGTTAAGTAGAGGCCTTTGACCGTTCTGCTTGCATCAGGGTTCTCACGCTTGCGCAGGGCACTGGAAGACAGCCGAGTGGCGTGATTGTATTGGGACCCCCATTCGTCAGTCACTGACGTTACGTCGGAGTGACTGAACGAAAGGGAACGTCTCGGTTACGTATGTAACCCTCGTTCCCTGAGGAGGGAACGGAGACGTAACGTCCCACTGCCACTTCCGCTGTACCGCTGGAACGGCCGAGAGTTCAGTCTTGGCTCCTCAGCAGGTAACATAATGCGATTCATGCCAGCTACTTCCTTATATACCCAGGTGGGTAGGCGGAGTTACGCATGCAAATTCGCATGCCCATGGCATTGGCACTGCCATTGGGCGCTTTCTAAGATCTCGAAGATGATTGGCTTCTAGGCGAAACCCCCATTCGTCAGTCACTGACGTTACGTCTCCGTTCCCTCCTCAGGGAACGAGGGTTACATACGTAACCGAGACGTTTCATTTGACTGCAGTGACTGCTATGGTTTCTGGTGGTGTACAGGAATATTTTCTATGACATTAAAGAGGTTTAATTTAAATTTGATATTAAGTTACTAGTTGTACAGTCTCCATTTTTGCATTTGGAAATAAATATTTATATGTGCTATATTACTCTGTGTTGTCTTCGTTTCCCTTTTCTGTTCAGAAGAGAACTGAGTCTTTGTAAAAGCCTTACGAGGCATAAATAGTCCTCACTTTAGATGAGCTCACAGAAATAGTTAAATGACAACTACTAAATGATTTATAACTACATGAATTAATCATAAACTACAGTAGGAATACTTGTTAATAGTGCATATATTAACACACTGAGTAACTATTACTATATGTCTAAATAATATGATGTATAAATGTACATTTAAATAGTTTGAACTACTGATGACAACTAAATAACTGCTCTGTAAATAATGTAATACTTTAATTTAGTAAAGATAAATTGATAATTTATAAAGTAGGCAAATACAATTATTAAATACATTATAGATATGCTTATTAATCAAGAACAAAGCATTTATAACCGTATTTATAAACTGCCAATAATGTCTATTAATGCTTTATAAATAATGAATTAACTATTTACTAATGCTTAACTAATGCTTCAAAGTGTGTAGTTATTATAAAGTGTTATCAAGTTGTTGTTTTTTTTAATTAAAGACACTATTGACACCATGATAAATCTACATTCTCAGGAAAAAAAGTCGCTTATCAGATAATCACTAATCGATCGATAAGGTCAATCAACTATCAATTAATGAATGAATTGATAATTTGCATCCCTAATCCAGAAGTGTGTGACGCTAATCTGACATTTCTTTGCTGAATTTTTGTTTCCTTTCAAACTGTATATAAAGCTGTCTGACATTAGATCCAGTCATGTGTCTCTTATAGTGTGTGCTTCTTGATTATGCAAGAGTTTCACAAGAAAAGCTGTGTCACTACTAAACTAAATTTGCTCAAATCAAGTTTAGCCATAGGTGATTTGCAAATGTAAAAAAATAATAAAACACATTTAATTGAAAATGGCTAAAAATACCTATTTGCCATGCCTTAAGAGATTACAATTTCATTTCCAAGTGATTACTTCCCTCAGTGTGTCACTTTGATGTTGAGTTTGCTTTTATTTCTTTATTTAAGGAAAGGTAGTATAATTATTACTATTACTTTTTTTGGTTAATATAGAGCATGTGCACGTTTAGCCGTGGGGTTGTAAGAGTTCTCTTTTTCATATTGTTAATTCCTAGATGGCGGGGAATTGCCTGTGTTATTTGATTTGGGAATTTTGGATCAAAGGAATGTTAGAAAGCTTCTGGGAATATACCGATCTCTGAGAAAGGATGTTAATAATCAGACTTTTTAAATTCATGATTATAGGTCAGGTGCAAATCATGCGTGCATTATTGCGGACAACTGCTGTTTCCCAAATCAAAACAGTTTGTTCAGTATAAGTTTACTTAAGTGTGTCGTTATCGCACTGTCAATCGCAAAGACCGATAGATGGTCTCTTCATTATAACAAACACAAACTGTATGAAAATTACACAGCAATTATGCGATCTTGCAGAGACACTTTTTATTTTTATTTTTTATTTTTTATATTGCTGAACATAGTAACACAAATAATTATGGCTTTGGATAAAAAAGGGTTTCAGAAATTGTCATATATTATAAGGTGCTGTGTAGCTGCTGGAAACAGCACAAAATTACATTGGTAACCACATCTGCAATATAGTGAAATAATCCACATATATAGTACATCTCCATATAGAGAAAGATTTGCTGCAATCATACATCATCTTGACTAGAGTATAGGCACTGTGGAATAGATACTCGTGCCTGCCATTATGCAACATGAAATATGTGTCTGTCGTACTGTAGACTGTAAGCAACTAAAGAGCAGAGTCTGCCATTGGAGGAAGAAGAGGATGAGGAGATGTACTTCAGTTCATGCTTACAGAAGCATGCTTTGTTTATTTTTTTTATTTTTAAGTGTGGAAACTATATATATACCATTTAGGCAAAACATTATAAGGTTTAGTGAATGCTGATTTTACATTTACCTCAAAGTGGAAAGTTAGAAGCAGGAAAATTGGCAATGGTAAGAATTTGAGTAAGTTTGACCAGGGCCAAACTGTGATAGCTAGACGACGTGTTGGCTAGGTCAGAGCATTTCTAAAACTGTAGCTCTTATGGAGTGTTCCCGGTCTGCAGTGGTCAGTATCTATCAAAAGTGGTCCTAGGAAGGAACAGTGGTACAGCTACAGTGGTAGAGCTAGGGCTAGATCTGCTAGAGCCAGGACCTCTTCCCCGAAGCCTTCTTCGTCTGAAGGACTATCCTCAGATAGACCCTCTTATCGCTCATTGACGGCTGGGACTGCCTGCTCTTAGGAGTTGCCCCTTTTGGTTTAGGGCGGTGAGGGATAGACCACTGAAATTATGCAGAATGCTTATTCAAAACCTGATCGACAACTATGTTAACTACCTTGCCAAAACAGGCCAGAAGGTGTGAACTGGGCATCAAGGAGGAATGATTTATCTCTCTCTTGATGCCCGACAGATTCAACCTCAAATGCCTCTCCATGGCCACCATGGAGTAGCTGATAGCGTGGGCCGTCTCCTTGGTGACCCGGAGAGACAAATCTGTTGCTTTGCACAGTTTAGCAATGCCTTCAGGTGTTGGTCCCTTGCCTTCATCCAAATCTTTTAAAAGAGTAGCCTGGTATGCCTGCAAAACTACCATCATATGCAGACATGCACCAGCCCGACCCACACCATATAAGCCTAGTGGGCAGCAGGCTTATCTTTATGGATGATGCTACATCTGAGGAGAGTTAACTAGCCAAAGCCTTTTCAACCCGCAGCATTTTCCTATAACCGTCCTCTTCCGCCCCTACTGTATTGCTGTAATCCAGCACAGATGGATTAGAGAGGCAGAAGAGCGAAATCTAACACTGTTATGTGCCGATGTGCGTCCCTTTGTAGTTTCCGGCTAAGGCTGCGCCCCCAAAGTGTCGTTCTGATGCAGTGCGAGTTCCCTCAAAAAGGAACACAGACGCAGCCGGATCATTTCCGTAATTACCAACACAATCTACCAAGAGCAGCGCAAATTAGCGTCTGTAAGACAAGGGGGTGTTTTGGGCAATAAATAATCGTGGAAAAAAAAACAGTAAATTGACTAGAGAAAAACTTAGTAAATCACCTTGCATGATTAATTGAAATACTCTACTCCCATAAATGTTGTGTCTGAAAGGGAAACTCCTACCAATGCATATGCAAGAAGATAATTTACGAAAATAACCATCCATGCCTTTTCAGCGCAAATTTTCCACTGCATGTCACAGGGTTTGCTTTTGCGCAAGCTGTTAGTAAATCTGGCCCTATTTTGAATAAATCTTGAATAAATTCCCTGCATGGCACATTGACATTAGATTTCAGAATGGCTTTTCAGACATTATCCTGAATTGTGAACTGTATAGGATAAGCATTCATGAACAGAAGAGACATCATTTTAATTTTCCTGAAAAAGCATCCCGAGTCCTTCACATAAAGTCTACAGGCTTTCCTATGAAGTCTTGGAAAGTCTTGTTCACACATTGGCAATAAAAAGCGATTAATACATGAACATTCTTACATAACCCCTCTAAGTAGTGTAAAAATGATTCTGAATATACTAAACTAAACCACTTAACCGTGGGAAAGTTAGGAGGACCATGTAAGCAAAATTAGAAACACAATTCTCTCAAGTAGAAAATTGTTTGTCGATTTTAATTTCTACTTAACAGTGAGAATAAATTTCCCACATGCTCTGAATTTTGGACTGAACTACTGTGCTGAAATTAATTTATTGCTTATTGCATTTAGATACACGGATGACTAATTATGGTAATTGCCTTGAAGATGTAATTACAACACATTCAAAATTATATTATTTAAAATAATAATTGGCTCTCTTTTCAGCCTCTATTCTGTGATTGTGTTCCACCCACCCTTCCATTTAGGAATAAAACATATATCTAATACAGTTGTGTGAATACTGTAAGGACTCAAATGAAACTGGTAAAAAAACTAACATACTGACGTAATGTATTTTTCAGCATACAGCAAAGATCAATGTCCCGGTCTTTAGAACTTTAAACCACATCCATCATGAGCTTGCACTGATATCAACTCTATCGTTGGGTACAGAAGGCACCCAGTTAGAACACTGCGTCCACAAGAGCCACATAAGAAATGTCAAAACACCATTCAGAGATTCAGAGCAATTATTGATCTGAGTAAACAGAGAAGAGTGTCTATTCAATGTATCAATGCTTCGTGTACAGTGCAATATACTAACTGTAACCCACATTTCTATTATTATTGTTATTATAAAAGTTTACGGTACAGACGGTTGAGACAAGAGATGGTTAACAGAGTTTATTTCAAGGGCACCAGTAGAGATAACAGTGGCAGAGTGAAGTGAGGTGACGGTGATTGGGCTTCTTTGGTGATGTGGAGATGGACTGGGGTTGACTCAGGAGAACACGGTACACACACACACGCTGGACATTGGAGATCGCTGGGGACTAGGAATCAGACTTGGAGACAGGGAATACACTTCGAGGGAGTCCTTAAGGTAAGCAGAGCAGGTTAGTACATTGTGCAAACGAGACCGGACACTTGTGTGTGTGTGAGCGTGGCTTTTGTACTGTGGGTGATGAGGTGATGATGGGGTGCAGGTGTGTGTGATTAGTACTCAGGTGAGAGTGATCGTGGGGTGTCTGTGACGTGGCAGCCTGGCGTGTCTGTGACAAAAAGCAATTGTTGACAGGTTTTAATCATTTTGTCTTCTCTTGAGTTTTCATTGAGACTTGTCTTATGTATTGTACTGGGGTCTTTTGAGAACTCAAAACTAAACTGGTACTAAGATCCGTCTCAAAGCATCTACTTTGACCACGTTTAGCCGGATTGACAGAGAAGGTATTGATTTTGTCTTTCTATAATATTGTGTTAAGCAAGTATTACGTGTCTAAATGCACTTGTAAAGTGCAAATGTCTAAATTCAAATAATCACTCACAACAGTAGTCCAACCAGGATATTGTCATTTAAAAGTTGTTGTTGCAGCCCTCAACTGATGTTGATGTTGACATGTTAGGCTTGTTTGAGATGCGCCTTGCCTCACCTGAAAAAAAAAAAAAAAAAAAAAACGAGACTAGGCGGCTGCAGTGAGCTGAGCAGTGAAAAAAGTGCAAACAAGCCGGAGTTCACTCTTCTAGTTGTGGATCAGACACCTGCGAGATCAGTTGCGTATATCGCGGGATTCACACTTGTGCGCTCTTTTGCTGATAAACTAGATGTAATTTAAGTTCTGTTGCTTTTATATGAAAATAAATATTATGAACAAGACACCCAAAGTTTTTGTTATTTATTTCCATTCGAAAGAACTGTTTATCAAGCATTTTTACTTTAATTCAACCCATTCTCACTCCCAAGGCGTCAAAAACCGAAGCATGGTCAAGTGCCTTCTGCGTCACAATGAAGATGCTAAAGGTGCCCCTAGGTGTCATTTTTCGACGCGCTGGGTGCTCCATTCATTTCAATAAGAGACCTTTGGCATCATACACGTATGCACTGGGTATGGGAATATTATCGTCATGGTGAAATTGTATTGGTTTATAATTTTGCCATTATGACATGTTGGAGTGTGATTCTCAATTTAATCAGCAAGCATAATTGAATTTACATTTATTTTATTTAGGCTATGTAGACACGTTTTAACATGTAACCCAATCCACACCATTCCTAAACCTACCCATTTGTGTGAACATGAAATAAAACACAGGATATAACATACGACTGCATCCACGAGTTATTCAAAAAAGTTAAATAATCCAAGTTTTCTGAGGCCAAACGATTGATTTGCATGAAGAAAATCCCCAAAAGCGATCAGCATCTCCATCCACCGAAGATCATGAACACATCAAATGTCAAATATTGCCGCCCGTTACGTGAGATTTCATAGTGAAATGTCATTGGCTCTCGTATGTCTTGTGACCAACTGCGTCGTTACGTCAGCATTGATTGTAAAATGTCATTGGCTCTCGTGTGTCTTGTGACCGATTGCGTCATGCTCAGGAGTCTTTTGAATTATTTGAATGAGATATGAATGAGTTCGTTCACGGGGAAGCGGGATCATCATTTCAGTGATTAAAACATCAAGATCGACCCTGTTCTTCACATGAAGACATCGTATGACTTCAGAAGACTTGGAATGCAACATGAGTTAATACTTTTATACTGTTTTGGTCAGTTTTTGCAATAAATCCTTGTGACTGTACATTTATTTGCCTGTTATGTGTTTTATAATGTTAAGATGTGGGTAGGTTTAGGGTAGGAGTTGGGTTAGTTGCTCCAAAATATAAAAGTAGCCTTTAAATATTAATGAAATCATGTCTGCTTTTACAAACGCAAAGAATTAAATGCGTCTGTGTATGACGGCAAAGGTTTCTCATTGAAATGAATGGAGCACCCGGCGGGTCAGAAAATGAGGCCAATGGGCACCTTGAGCGTCTTCGTTGTGACGCGGAAGCACTTGACTATGCTTCGGATTTTGACGCCTTGGGAGTCAAAACGTGTTGGTTATTTTGGCAAGGTTGCCTGCTAAAATTCGCACTCATGGGTCTATATATCACATAATAGTCGCTTAAACCCGTGGACATAGAAAACAACTGGCGGAAAACGCGTACTTGGCAACACAGTGCAGTTGAGCTCTGTTGACGTTTGACAATGCGTCGCTTCGTTGCTCTGATTGGTTGTAGGTCTATGTCTTTCTTGATGCAGATGCTGATATTTTTGTCCAAATAGTAAGATGAAAATTCTGATAGCTTGTGATTTAAATCTATGAGATCTTTTTAAAAGACTACTTGCGTAACATGAACTTGTACAATATCAGTTGTCTCCCTTTATCTCCTGGTAATGTTTTAGTGAAATGAATATGATCAAATGCTTAGTTAGTAATCAAACAAATCAACTTGGATCAAAAATCTGTAGTTGTCACTGTGGGGGCAACCATATAATGCACTGATGATTGAAAGAACTGTACAAATAAATGCCAGATGGATTACATTTAATAATCACGTTTTAATATGATCCTTAAAAAAAAAAAAAAAAAAATGTGGCCTTGATTTATGCTTGAAATATTACACAGTTACAGTAAAGTAATCTTTTTGATCTGAGCTGTTATCAGCATTATTTTAAAATTTGATATCCTTACTGCGTGTCTGTTGACTAGTAACCATCGACTTGTTTTTCCCATGGAATTCTAGGAGAAACATCTCAGAAAAGTTGATACGTCAATGAATCACAGGTCAGAGCTCCACTGAATCTCATGAGCAACCTTTTCCAATGGGTCATATCATTAACCTCCCTGGGTTTCCCACAAATGACACCAATATTGGCAAATGGCAGCCCTATAATTGACTTCAAATATAATGTCTCCTTATTTAAGTGACGTCCTGAGTAATAGGTCACATAACCCCTATGTTTAGACCTGACCTTCATGTGACATTAAGACCTGGCTTAATGATTGAATTGACGTCAAATGACACAGCCTATGTCTTCGGATCATAATAAAATAAAATAAAATCTCCTCTTGTCTCGAAGCAGACTGAATGGGCTTTGCAGTCTCCCACTGTGTGTGCTTCACTCATTTACTAGGCTTTCTTTTTATCCTTTGTGCTAGTTGTGACAAAAGCTAGTGTTGATTCTTAATTATTTTTGGATTTTTATTTTTTTAATTTATTCATGTTTTTTAATCCCAGGGGTTTGTCAAGCAAAAGAGTCACCTCTGTTTCTCCCTGAACTGATATTAAGGACTTTGCTTTGTTTTAGTTTTGGACTTCATTTAAATTCGATCAGGCTTAGCACTGTAAACCAGCTTCAATCACCGTGCATGCTGTCAAAACTAAAACGCAGCCCTCACAAGGTCATGCTTCTGATAATATGCACAGGTGACCTCGGCTGGACTGGAGTAATTTGCATTCTTTTGATAAAGGTATGGTTAGAAACAAATACCGTATATACAGAGACGGAATAGGATGGTATAAACATGTTTCATTATATTTCATAAATTACATACGAGTATATGAGCAAACATTGGAACTTTGAGGAAGGTCTCTAACTGAAAGACATATAAAAATATAATAAAGGCAGTGCTTAGAAGGTCAAATCCAGAAAAAAAAAAAAAATCACTTTCATTGCTTTATTGGCTTTCTCAGATTTTTCTCCTAGCATGCCTTGAAATATGCATACACCATTTGCATTAATCATATGAGAATATTGTTAGGACCATGGAGCTACACACAGAACACATTTTACCATTTGACTTGCATGCGCTAAACTGACATGTCTGACAGTTGCGCTTACGGTTTAAACCAAAAGTGTTCAAGGGTTAGTTTACCCAAACATACAAATTCTGTCAAATTATTACTCACCCTCAGAACAAACCTCTTGCGGAAGCTCAAACATGCCATGTAACACAAGAATGAATCTCATTGGTTTCTACAGGAACTCAAACCGTTTATAAACGGTATATAACTCAGTTCTTGCAGGAGCTCAAACGTACTGCATAACATGAGAATGAACCTCACTGGTTCTTGCACCATGTGGTAAAGGTGAATTGGAGATGCAAAATTGTCCATATGCATGTGTTTGAGTCCCAAGCCATGTAATGGGGATGGTTGGGGAAAGACCTGATGACGTACCCTCAACAAAATCATTGTCAAGAAAATTCATGGCCAGGGTCATGCTTATGCAAAGGATGTGATAGGAAATTGTCAATTTTGAGATTTCTGATTGGTATCTTGGCAATTTTGGACCGTTTGAGACACTGTGATATCTCATCTGACAAGCTATATTACTAAATTACTGAGGTCATATTCCCTGGACAAAAAAAGAATAGAATTTGCTCTACATTGATGTAATAATTAATATTAATGAAAAAAACAAAACAAAAACAAAACAAACAAAAAACACACTTAAACTAAAAATAAGAAGGCATCATTTAAATGTGAAGTTGAACAAATAAATGTACTCAGAGGTTAAGCAAGAGTTTCCAGATTTAAGACCAGTAATATGCATCGTGTTCTACATCTCAACCCTTGACCCTTCTGCATTTTCTAAAGGACATGCAAAAATAAAGTCATAACCTATGCCAAATAAATTAGCTAAAGGGGCTGTTTTCTTCTTTCAGTCAAGGTCTCTTATATTTAGCCTTCATTGACCTCTCTGTATAATCTCTCACTTTGAGTTCCCCAGTCAAGTATGAAATAGGGCCTGAAAAACATGTCTGTTGTACATTGCTGCCTACATTGCCTTCATCTACATATAAATTGGAAGCATGTATATTAGACTCATAAATGCAGAGTTCAGAAGAGTTCAGAACAGTTGTCATCTCATCAGGGAGTTAAGAGTTGATTAGAAAGCCTGCATTTTCCACATAACAACTTGGACATATTCAGGATTTGGATGCAGGCGTTATGTTCTGAGCGCCTGATTGATTGCTGCAGGTCAAGAGTGAATAAACAAATTACTTTTGGTGGTCAAGCTCAGGGGCAAAAGTGAAACATGCACATGACTTTAGCTTAAAATATATATAAGATTTATATGCGTTTCTAATATAATTGTAAATTAGATCTGGACAATTCTGGATAAATTGAGAATCACCTTTTTTTGTTGCAAACATCACAATTCTGCCATGATCCTCGACAGACAACTAAACAAAATAACATGTTATTTATTAGAGGTTCTGGCAAATGGGTGCAGTCTATTTAAAATGTTTAAAAATGTAAATTAATTCTAATGATATTTTATTTTATTATAATTGTAATTTATTTATAATAGGCTACTGATATGTATTGTATTATACTAATGTTTAATTCTTAACTAAGAAACACTAAATAAAAACCCCACTTCTGGCATATATTTATATTGACACCTGTCATGTTGTTACGTATTTGTCGCCTATAATTTAGATGTGTGTCCAACAGACTGTAGGGTGTTTTCTTATAGTCCAGGCAAAGTAACGTTTTACGACAGACTATTTATAAAAATAAATAAATAAATCAGCTTAGATCATTTCTATGAGGTGTCCTGAACAACATACTATAAGTCCCAAGAAATCCTAGTTGAGGAAATATGTCCAGTTCTCATCAATCCGAGATCTGTGCCAGTAAGGCCAGACAACAATGGACCCCCAATGGGGCTATTTTTTCCCTTTACTCCTATCAAAATAAAACTTTGCACAATAAAAGTACACATAAAAAGTAATTTTTGCTTTGTTTTACTAGTTTAGTTGAAAATGAATTGTACTATGCAAATGAGCTATACACTAATCGAATAGGCCCAAAATACACCCAAATAGGCTTATTTTCCTTTTACTCCTACCACAATAAAACTTTACACAATGAACGTCTACATGAAAAGTAAAACATTTTGTATTAGAAGTTTCTTTGAAAATGAATTTGAATATGAAACTGAGCAATATACTAATCCAATATGCCCAAAATACTCTCTAATAGGCTTTTTTTCCCCTTTACTCCTATCACAATCAAACCTCACAAAAGTATACAAGCATGAAAAGTAACATTTTTGTTTTCCAAGTTTCCTGGGATTTATTTAAAATCTATTTTAAATATGCAAATGAGCTCAACAATTTGCCTAATTGATTTATGGTCAAGAAGAATACAAGTAGAATAAACAGGAGCCACATATCTAACACATTCATGTCCATTTAGTAAGTTAAACAATGCATAAACACAATTCATTTAAAAAGCTTCACAAAGGATTGAGTGGGCTGTGTCTCGCAAAGTGACCACACATTGATTTCCCTGGCCAGTCATTATTACTCTATCTCCAAAGTGTTCCTTTATTTTAATTTTCATCCACTTTGGAGAATATGGTTCACAACCTCTGTCTTGCAAGTACTTTGTCATCTTTACCATAAGGTCTTGAATAGTAAATTGTTCATCATCGTATTCTTCTACTCCTGTTCTTACTGGGTAGATATCAATTTTCTCTCTCTTCTTATCTTTCTTATCTATTTCAGTTGGTTGTCCACAGAACAACCAATGCTCTTGAACATTAAAGTTCTGCTCTGAGTGGAGATTGTTTGATTTGTGGTTGTTGCAAAGATGGTATTACATTATTACATACAATATTTTCTGCTTTACAATAGCTGCGGCGGCATTCGACGTGTACTCTACTCTGTCTCCAATTGTCACTAAGCTACTTTCACGTTGAGCCCTGGCACGGTTCACACCATTGCGGCCTTTTGCTCGTAGAACAACCAATGTGTTTTCATCACTGAATGACTCTTTACATATTTTACACTTCTCCATTTCTTCCTGAAAAGGTATCAACGTGTTGTCTAGCAATTAAATTAGGCCCAATAGAATTTGAAGTCTGATGTGTGGTCTGCCTGGTCTGAAATACTTGCTAACTACAAAAAGAGAAGCAGTTTTGGTGTCTGGCAAAATTATTTTTAAAAGCTAAATTGTCTGTAAAATGTGTCTATCTGTTTTTTAATCTGACTTCTGTGTGAGTGTGATTCATTTAGTTGGTAAGAATTACTTCTGCCTGTAATCTCAAAATTTTACCAACAATCCCAATCTTTTGTAAATCTACCAGCCCAAAATTTAATCTCACACACTACTAATGACTAAGATGGCTATTCTGACTTCTTCTGATGTTACCTGTGGGAGATTGTCATTAAGTAAGGCTTGTTTGCAAATATTTTTTTTTTTTTAAATTTAGAAAGAAAATGGTTGGGCAATCAATTCTTGGTGGCAAGAAAGGTCAATATAAGTTTTTTTGTGTCAAGTGATTTCAAATGTATCGTGTTTATGCATAGGTGAACTTACTAAATGGACATGAATGTGTTAGATATGTGGCCCCTGTTTTGTCCACTTGTAGCTTTATGGCTTCTTGGCCATAAATCAATTAGTGTTGAGCTCATTTGCATATTTAAAATAGATTTTCCCAAGGAACTTGGAAAACAAAAATGCATGTATACTTTCACTGTGTGAGGTTTGATTGTGATAGGAGTAAATGAAAAAAGAAGCCCATTAGAGAGTATTTTGGAAATTAGGATTATTTACCTAATTGGATTAGTATATTGCTCATTTGCATATTTAAATTAATTTTCAAAGAAACTTCTAATACAAAATGTTTTACTTTTCACGTAGACGTTCATTGTGTAAAGTTTTATTGAGTAAAGAAAAAAAGCCTATTTGGTGTATAGCTCATTTGCATAGTAAAATTCATTTGCAAAAAAAGAAATTAGTAAAACAAAACAATTTAATTGTGTAAAGTTTTATTTTGATAGGAGTAAAGGGAAAAAATAGCCCCATTGGGGTCTCTTGTTGTCTGGCCTTACTGGCACAGATCTCGGATTGATGAGAATTAAACATATTTCCTCAACTAGGATTTCTTAGGACTTTTAGCACGTTGTTCAGGACACCTCATAGAAATGATCTAAGCTGAAAAAACAAATTACAATTAGGGACCCACTTTATTTTAGGTGGCCTTAACTACTATGTACTAACATTGTAATTAATCATTTGATACAATGCACTTATTGTGTACATACATGTTTTTACATTGTACTTACATTTTCAAAATTACCTGCATGTAATTACATCTGTAATAAATTTCTGTAGTTACATTTGTAATTACACAGTTGGCACTTCCCTTCCACCTAACCCTACCCTTAAACTGACCCATACCACCACACCTGTCCCTGACTCTACCCGTATCCCACCTCAAAATCAGCAAAAGTGCTTTGCAATATAGTATGAACACTATAAGTACATGGTACTTACTTTTTGATGTAAGTACATAGTAGTTGAGGCCACCTAATATAAAGTGGGGCCACAATTAGCTCTATTTCTGGCTCCAAAATGAGTTACTTTGCCTGGACTATTAGCCAATGCACCGTACCTTTTAAAGGTAAAGTATTTAGTTTATGCAACATTAGTGCCATCTATGAATTACAAAAATACGTTGCATTGCACTCATACCTGACTCAACTCAAACAAAACTCAACCACTTTTAGGGGTGCTTGTGAAGGCATCAACAGATACATGTAGACTACATTCAGCAAATGGTCAAATATATTAGGAAACTTTTAGCCGTGTTGCTATGTGTCATGAGAGTAAGCAACTGAGTAGCTAACACTCTTTAATAATAAGTTAACGTGCTTATACCTGCGTAAAAAAAGTCACCGCTTGCCACTGGTATATACCTAATCTCACCAGTCAAGATATTTCCATTACGCGAAAATATTCGCATGAAAGCTCTTCATTTTGAGTTGTTGATTTCTTGTAAACCACCGCGTTGATTTAGTTTGAGTCTTAAATTGGCTTGTTCAATGTCACCTCAGCTGCCAAACTCTAGCCTTGTGAAACTGATCGGGCTATTAGAGAGCACTTTGCAATTGAAAGTCGATAAAATACGAATGTTTGGTTTGTCAGAATGCACAAGCATCAGTCCGTGGACACTTCACTTGCATTGCCAGTTATGTTTTGTCATTGATCTATAAGTTAATTCTAATCTGTCATGAAGGTTTTTCTGGACAACAGACTCGCTCAACTGGCAGTCGCCGTTTTACACCAAGCTTTTGTCCGTATCATGTCTCTCCCTTTAAGAAGAGTGGAGAAATTGTGGCAGGCAAGTGGAACTAATACCTTTATCTACCGTTGTTTGTTTCTGCTACAGCGGTTAAGTCAATACTGCTGCGTAGACCTAGACTTTGAGTGGAATTCAGGCCAGGCTTTGATAGCAACACTTTTATGTTCTTGGGTTCGCTGTGCCTCTTTTCCTTGGCGCACAACTCAATCTGCGACGGAACATGAGGGCACAGGACATTCCGGCTTTTTTTTCTCTATCCCCTCCTTCATTTCCTTCATGGTGTGGATTTGACGAAGGGAAACTAGCCTGTTATCGGAGAGGCCATGCATCCAGACATGGCGCCACATCCAATCTTTTCTCCGAGACAGGGGGTTTTATGGACTCTTCAAGGGGAGCCAAGGTCTTTCTTTCTCACTGCTCTTGCTGAAAGGACTCTCTCTCTATCTCTCTCTCTCTCTCTCTCTCTCTCTCTCTCTCTCTCTCTCTCTCTCTCTCTCTCTCTCTCTCTCTCTCTCTCTCTCTCTCTCTCTCTCTCTCCATTTCTTTTATAGGAAAGATGTTCTGCACCTGCAGGAATGAGCGAGCATATCTCTCTCTCACCTGTTCTTTTACACTTTCGCTAAGGTCGTCTTCCATTCTATTCACTAGTTATGTCTCTCTGCTCTCCCTCCAAGTCACTCTCTTTTTTTGTCTCTTTTTTTGTCTTGCTCTCGACTTTCAAAATAATAGAGTCTGAATCAATCCAGTCACAATCTTTGAGGATGGATAAAGGTTAGTCTTATACTGTTGAATGGCTATCATTATGTCAAGAATGGTTTAAGTTCACTTCAATTAAACGTTTAAAATATGTTAAATGTTATTGAGGATGCCGTTCAATTATACTGCAACAATAATTACTCATTTCATTCTTAGAAAGAGATCCTTACCGTGCCTACAGACTACAGTAGCAGTATTGGTATTGATGATACTGACCATTATTCGTTGTGCCTAATAAAAAAAAATGCCATTAACAAATATGTAAGGGATAATCCATGGCTAGCCATGCATTAAAGGATTTTAAAGGCGTAAAAAGGCGAAGAACCGCCCGACGCAATGCGGAGGTCGTTTAAAAAAATCGTTTAATGCATGGCTAGCCATGGATTATCCCGCTTATACCATGGTTATTTGCCAAGTTAAAAACAAGGTAAAGGTGTAACTGATGTTTTTTTTTTTTTTAATAGACGGGTTAAATGACGGTTGTTTTCTTAAGTTACGGCTCAATCAGTTCTAGCACACCATCGCTTTAAATAAAGTAGAGCCGTCAAAATGTTTTTATATGAACAAATTATCACATTTATTTAAAATTCATTATTGCGAGAGAGAGAAAATTAGTTTTTGGTGATTGTTTTCGTGAAATTAGACATGGAGTTTTTCAGGTTTATTAGGCTTTGAGGTGAAATTATGTTTCGCTTGCTTGTTGAGGTTCTAGATCTCAGTATGTCACAATGTCGTTATGTCGTAGGGCTAATATAAGTTTGTCACGCAAAAATAAAGTTTTACAGTAAAGTTTTACAGACTGCTAATGCCTTATTTGTAGTCGTAGTGACCCAATTTATTTCGTGTTTTTCCTAGAATGGGTGACATAGGCTATTACAAAACATTCAATCGTAAATGCCAATCAAATACAGACCTGACACAAATAACATGTTTAAAAAGAAATATTACTGACTTTAATGTGTTTTAAAGACATCTAAAATACAACAAAATTAGGCTATTTATTTAGGATTTTGTGTCACGTCAGTATAGGTGCTCGAGTCTGTCAGTGTAGGTGTCACGACCATTATAGAATGTAAAAAACGCACAACGACATGTTCCGCAACTCGGTGTCATGTCGTGTCAGTGTTTGTCGCGATAATGTCAGTGACATGACAATGACGACCGCATCTGCCACGGATGTGCCAATACGCACATAGTCATAGATATGTATACGTATACATATCTGCACATAGTGACATGTGCCATTGGCTTCTGTGTGTGTCACGTCATGTCTCATGTCACTTAATGTAGCCATAGATATGTAACGTTATACGTGTATATATATCTGTGGTTGATATTGCCACTGTCACTCTGTTTGCAATGGTTACCAGTTTTTATAGTTACCGATTAGGTTACACTTTATTTCGATAGTCCACTTTAGACATTCTGCTAACTATAAGTAACTTTACAACTGCATGCCAACTAACTGTCATTAGAGCATTTGTAGACTGTCTGTAGACTGGTAGGTTATGGTTAGGTGTTAGGGTTCAGGTTAGTAGAATAAGTTGAATTGTAGTTGCCAAGTTACTACTTAAGTCAGTAGAATGTCTGTTGGGGGACCAACAAAATAAAGTTTTAGTGAATGTTAATCAGACAGTCTACTAATACTCTAATGACAGTTAGTTGACACGTAGTTGCAAAGTTACTTATAGTCAGTAGAATGTCTAAAGTGGACTTTTAAAATAAAGTGTTACCGCAGATTAATTTCGAACTGTAATCAAACTGACTGGAACTACCAGTGCATTAAACGGTTTTACTGCACACCTTCCGGCCAATCAGAATCGAGTATTTAAACAGACCATGGTATAAATATATATATCACAGATTTTCATTTTTGTGATTTGTTGCACACATGATTTGACAAAATGTGATTTGTCGCATTTGTCGCAAATATCAGGTCTTGTTGGCAGAGGCTATTTACACTAATTCCACCCACTGTCGTCTGGTTGGGCCAGGCAAAATTACCAAAGACGTTTGAGTGTCGACAGCAGCAGTAGTGAAGTGTGTGTGGCAGAAAGTTCTGATGCAATCGAACAGAGTTTGAATCCACCTTTTTCCGAACTTTCTCTCTCTACTCCCTTTTCCGATCACATATCAAATCAGAAAGGAATTTGTTTTGAAAGTTGAAATAAAGTTTCCAATGTGTGTTTAATAATAAACTGTTTATTGGTTAGGGATAGGTTTAGCTGTAGGGAGAGCTCTATTGTCCAATAAGGCAGCATCCATTTCATAATTTTAAGAAATATAATCTTATAGACTGTTTGCATACCATTTAATGTAGAACAACACTGAGGGGCAAATAGTATCTGTTTATAAGTAGTCTGGACCCACTTTACATTAGGTGGCCTTAACTACTTACTGTACTAACATTGTAATTAATAATGCACTTATTGTGTACCTACATGTTTTAACTTTGTACTTACATTTTAGAATTGACCTGCATGTAATTACATCGGTAATACATTTCTGTAGTTACATTTGTAATTCCACAGTTGGCACTTCCCTTACACCTAACCCTACCCTTAAACTGACCCACACCACCACACCTGACCCTAACCCTACCCTTAAACTGACCCACACCACCACACCTGACCCTAACCCTACCCTTAAACTGACCCACACCACCACACCTGACCCTAACTCTACCCTTAAACTGACCCACACCACCACACCTGACCCTAACCCTACCCTTAAACTGACCCACACCACCACACCTGACCCTAACTTTACCGTTAAACTGACCCACACCACCACACCTGACCCTAACTTTACCCTTAAACTGACCCACACCACCACACCTGATCCTAACTTTACCCTTAAACTGACCCACACCACCACACCTGACCCTAACTTTACCGTTAAACTGACCCACACCACCACACCTGACCCTAACCCTACCCTTAAACTGACCCACACCACCACACCTGACCCTAACTTTACCCTTAAACTGACCCACACCACCACACCTGACCCTAACTTTACCCTTAAACTGACCCACACCACCACACCTGACCCTAACTTTACCCTTAAACTGACCCACACCACCACACCTGACCCTAACTCTACCCTTAAACTGACCCACACCACCACACCTGACCCTAACTTTACCCTTAAACTGACCCACACCACCACACCTGTCCCTAACTCTACCCTTAAACTGACCCACACCACCACACTTGACCCTAACTTTACCCTTAAACTGACCCACACCACCACACCTGTCCCTAACACTACCCTTAAACTGACCCACACCACCACACTTGACCCTAACTTTACCCTTAAACTGACCCACACCACCACACCTGTCCCTAACACTACCCTTAAACTGACCCACACCACCACACCTGACCCTAACTCTACCCTTAAACTGACCCACACCACCACACCTGACCCTAACTCTACCCTTAAACTGACCCACTCCACCACACCTGTCCCTAACTCTACCCTTAAACTGACCCACACCACCACACCTGACCCTAACTCTACCCTTAAACTGACCCACACCACCACACCTGACCCTAACCCTACCCTTAAACTGACCCACTCCACCACACCTGACCCTAACTTTACCCTTAAACTGACCCACACCACCACACCTGTCCCTAACTCTACCCTTAAACTGACCCACACCACCACACTTGACCCTAACTTTACCCTTAAACTGACCCACACCACCACACCTGTCCCTAACACTACCCTTAAACTGACCCACACCACCACACCTGACCCTAACTCTACCCTTAAACTGACCCACACCACCACACCTGACCCTAACTCTACCCTTAAACTGACCCACTCCACCACACCTGTCCCTAACTCTACCCTTAAACTGACCCACACCACCACACCTGACCCTAACTCTACCCTTAAACTGACCCACACCACCACACCTGACCCTAACCCTACCCTTAAACTGACCCACACCACCACACCTGACCCTAACTCTACCCTTAAACTGACCCACTCCACCACACCTGTCCCTAACTCTACCCTTAAACTGACCCACACCACCACACCTGACCCTAACTCTACCCTTAAACTGACCCACACCACCACACCTGACCCTAACTCTACCCTTAAACTGACCCACACCACCACACCTGACCCTAACTCTACCCTTAAACTGACCCACACCACCACACCTGACCCTAACTCTACCCTTAAACTGACCCACACCACCACACCTGTCTCTAACTCTACCCTTAAACTGACCCACACCACCACACCTGACCCTAACTCTACCCTTAAACTGACCCACACCACCACACCTGACCCTAACTCTACCCTTAAACTGACCCACACCACCACACCTGACCCTAACTCTACCCTTAAACTGACCCACACCACCACACCTGACCCTAACTCTACCCTTAAACTGACACACACCACCATACCTGTCTCTAACTCTACCCTTAAACTGACCCACACCACCACACCTGACCCTAACTCTACCCTTAAACTGACCCACACCACCACACCTGACCCTAACTCTACCCTTAAACTGACCCACTCCACCACACCTGTCCCTAACTCTACCCTTAAACTGACCCACACCACCACACCTGACCCTAACCCTACCCTTAAACTGACCCACACCACCACCACACCTGTCCCTAACTTTACCCATATCCCATATAATAACCACTATAATATGAACACAATAAGTACATTGTACTTACTTTTTTGATGTAAGTACACAGTAGTTAAGCCCACCTAATATAAAGTGGGACCATATTCTATAAATAGCATCTACTGTATATATACTGTTACTGTTATTTATACTGCTATATATTTTTTTAATAAAAAAATGCATAGCGCAAATATAATCTATCAGTATTTTCACTAAGTGTAAATACAGATGACAGACAAACAGACAGACTATTATAAGCATAAGCAAAATTTGAGCAATGTGTTATTATTAAAATCCATGCTAGATATTCAGCATCCTATATGAACAGTTGATACTCAAAAATTAAGTTTTTCAAACTATGAACTGTTAAAGCAAGTAATCTGCGAGACTATTGCAAAAAGGGTTCTTGCTTGTGGAACATTTTGAGGAAATGGACAAAATCATAAATCATTAGTTTTGCTTTGGCCCATTAGTGATGTTCCGAAGAGAACGATAGATCACCGAACACAGACACAGGCCGCTGGAGAAAGAGTTTGTTTCTGTTAATTCTGTCTTGCAGTATCATTAATGGCGTTGTAGGTCTTTTACTATTTGTGGCCTGTATGTCTTCCATCAAACGCCCTCTAGGATTAACAAAGTTTGCTGAAGAGAATTTGATATGAACACTAGTATCACGCTTTGCCCCGAGTCTCTCTCTCTCTCGCACTCCCTCGCTCTTTGTAAAGGTCAAGCACTGATGGATTATTATAAATTACTCGTTCTCATTATGGCTGTATTGTAATAATGCAGATATTGATAGTACCGTCGAGAGAAAGAGAGCACATTGCCTCTCAAAAAGCGCATCAATCATTCGTGTAACATAATAGCAGGACAGTTTCCATAACCAAGACAAACGCATAACATTACATAAATGCAGATAGACCCAGGGCCGTAATGCTATAGACATCATTACTACCAGCATCCAACTTCAAGTCGCATCATATCTCCGTCTCTTGAATGAGATCATACCGCCTTCGGATCAAAAAGCAACAGCAGTTATTTTTAACTTGTGCAACTCAATCGTGGTCTTCAAAAACTGGAACATTTATTTAACATAACGCTGTGATGGAGTATAACTGTGGAGTTCCCAAATGTAAAAATCTCATTCAGTTTTCTCTACAGAGGAATACATTTTTTTTAAACGATAACTTTGCACTCAAAAGTTTGGGGTGGATATCATAGAATTTTTTTATGGAACCATGTGATACATTTTATTTAATTAAAGGCACAATATGTAAGGTTTTTTGGATTAAAATATCCAAAAAAACAATAACAATATTATACATATTTTGTTGACTTGTGTACTTGCATTATCCCAAATGTTGCCAAGAATGTTTAATCCAGAGAAATAAGCACGGACCAGGACTGACAAGGACACGGACCATATCCGTGCGTCGCCTATCAATGATATGGCACCCGTGTTACCCTCGATATCCAGTTTTATTGTGTAGAAACCCCTAGAACACCAACAATGCTTTAATATATAATGTGTTGTTGTTGTTAGGGATGCACTGAATCCAGATTTTTGAGGTTCGGCTGAATACCGAATCCACTGGTTAAGATTCTGCAGAATCCGAAACCGAATACCGAATCCAACTCCCATCATCAGTGCATTATCACAGTAAACACATTAATGACATAAAAAACGTCTACAGCAGTGTATTTTTAATTTTTTTTTATTTTTTTTTAAAAGGCAACATTATGCCATGGTGACTGTGCCGTATTGCTGTCTGTAGATTCCTTCATGCACAACTCTTATTCTCTCGGATGGGAAGTTCGGTTCTTTTCCGCGAAACGGTTCTTTCGGACAGTTTGTTTCAATGAACCGGTTAAAAAAAAAAACGGATCACCGGTTCTTTTACGTCCTTACATGATGACATCATTTATATCATCCCGGCAGATCAAAATACATTCAAACACATTCATATAAAGTATTTGTAATCAAAACTTAGTATAGTAATAATTATTATTGTAATCATCATCATCTTGGATACGTTTTTTAATTCATGTTTTGCAAAAGCACTCAATACAGCCACTGTCGTGCAAACACTGATGTTTTACACAGATTAAATACATTTACATTGACATAACATAAACTTACACAAATCCTTGCATCACCCGTGCTCATATATTATCAGCATCAGTTTTCCGAGAGAAACAGCATCTTGCCACCACGAGAGGGTTAGGGTTCTTGCCACCACGAGACAAATCGGCATTGCAAATTGAACCTATAGCTCGACTTGAATTGCCTTCTTGTGACTGAAAGTACTGCCAGACAACACATTTTCTGTTCAAAAGTTCCAGTTTCACTCTCTCACAGCCTACTGCATTCGAACGGTCCACCTAGTAAACACGTTGCCATAATCAGCCCCGGCATCATGTTCGACCAGTATCGCGTAGTGCAAGCGGGTTCGGTTCAGTGGAAAAAAAATTCTAAGGTTCGGCAGAAATCCAAACCCGAATCCTGGATTCGGTGCATCCCTAGTTGTTGTTGTTGTTGTTGGACTGCATTTATATAGCGCTTTTATCCAAAGCGCTATATAAATGTGCTTTTATTCGACACTTGGTCAGGTGGAACCGGGGATTGAACCACCAACCTTCTGGTTTGTAGACAACCTACATGAACCACTGAGCCACTGCCGCTGTGTTGTTGACAGGTGAGCAACTATTTGGTTATCTGGTTTTCTTGATTTACCAATATTGATCTTACTGCAGTCCGAATAAGTGTCTCATAGTAGCAGCTGAGCAAACGCACAGAGCATCATAAGATAACTTTCAACACACTCAAATGTATCTAATATGATAAAACAGTGCTGTGTTCCCCCACATACGCATGAGTGGAAAAAGTGGAAGCTCTCGTCTGCGGCAGAATAAAGGATCTGTTAAATCAAGGTGTCATCAAGCTACGCCTTTGTTTTGAAGTGACCTCTAGATGTCTAGTGACATATTGTGGCTTTAAACAATGTTTTGAAATTACCATGGAGAAAATAAATGGGGAAAAATACTTCTGGAACAAACGAAGCTAAAAAGGAGGGGGATCACTGTTGATCTCTATATATAGCCCAAGTAGTAAAGATCAGATAAGAATACTTGCATCACTATGAGCTAAAAGGAAGATCAACAAACTGAATATTTGATGTTGCAGGCCTGCTACATGACTTTAGATCAAACAGCCAGTGGTGTGATCTCTACCTGCAGATCTTTAGGGATGAAGTGGGCAGCTTCCTTTTGGATCCTACCCTGTAGTATCCATTCACGTATATTATCTCAAAACACCCTCATCCTCAGAGACATTTGAGGCTGTTCCGTGAGGAAATGGAGGCCATGCCAGAGAGTCACCCCACTGAGACGCTGCAAGTTGGACAAAATTCTGTAGAGCTTGTCTTGAACTGCTTTTCTGCTTCTGCTTTTGCACTGAAAAAATATGTAAGCATTAGTTGTAGACATGCACTCCCTGTAACCACAGGCCCACTGTCTGTATCCCCCTTAGGGACCCCAGTGCACTTCTGCTATCAGTGTGCTCGAGCTGTTTTTATCTCGCTCAACCTTCTCTCTTCGCTTCACATTCTTCATTGCATCAAAGGCATGTTGTCCTGATACTCTATTTCATTTTCTCTGCTCTCTGAGTCAAGCATACAGACAGAAAATATGATGCTCTGAAGTACAACGCTGTCTATAGTGGACATATAACAGGGACTCTTCAAAAATGTCAAGAACATGGTGTTAGTCTTATTTCACAACAATATCAAAGGGAATAAAATATACATAAAACACACTGCATCATTTAAAAATTTAATTTGTCCAACTGAAAAATGTAGATGTGATCAGTCACTAGAAAATTATCAAAAGGAACCTTTTTTCTTTTTTTTAAAACAGTGTAGGTTGACCCAAATTTTGAGCTTTGTCCCACGTATTGCAAGATGCAAGAAGTGTCCCGCATTTCAGTTATGTCTGTATTAGACATATTATTATTTTTATTACAATAACCCTCAGTAAGAATTATAGTAGAAAACTGTGACTGGCATTTACAAATCTATATGTGAAGCTGTCACGTTCTAGCTGTGAAAATAATTGACCAATGCATACTGGAAAACGTACAAGATTAGAACCTAAAGAGTTTCTCAAAGCTGCCCAAAGTGATGATTTAAAGCATGTAGACATCCATCCTGATGGCACATATTTCCAACAAACATGCACTGATCACATGGATGCTCAAGTGCCACTCACAAAAATGGTGCCTAAAAGCACCTAGAGAAAAACACAAAAATAAAAATTGCAATTGTCAGACATGACTTTCTTCTCACATTAATAGGTCATTTAAGGCGGTTTCTATGGGGTTATTTTGACAAATGTCGAGAGTGCATTGTAATGTGAGAATGGGAATATCTCCATTCACAGACAGATTCCCTTCTCGCACAAAACTGGACGCACACCCTCTCTCGCTCAGATATTACGTGTACTCAAACTTTGTCCCCTGTATGTGCACTCGTGAATCTAGAATTGTCTTCCTCTTCAGGATTTAATGTTACCAGAAGTGCAACATTACATTTTGGGCAGAAACATTAATCGGTGCATGGTCAAAGTTTGCCGTCGAATGTAAATCAATATTTACATATAATAGTAGTAAAAAGTATCTGTCTCACAAATGTCCCGCATCTAATGTCTGACAACAGATCATTAGCCAGGTGGTCCAACCCAATCTCACAGCATTTTCAAACATATTTTACGAGGTGGCTTGTATGAAAGGAGATTTCCCTTTTTTGCTCAGAACTTTCCCTCACATTGCGCTCTCACACTTATTCGCCCTGTTTAATAATGGTATCTACCTGTAATGTTTTGTATTCTGTACAAATGGTATCTATATTATATGCCCTACCCCTAAACCTTCCCATAACAGAAAACTTCCTCACAGTATGATTTATTTCCCTTCATGAGGACAAAAAATGTCCTCACAAGGTCAAAAATGACTGTTATTACTACATTTGTAGGGACATAACAAGGAAAGCAGTTATCTTCAGAAATGGATGGAATTAGACTACAGCATGGATAGCGTGGTGAGTTTGTGTTTAATTCTGTATAGACAGACAGTCAGACAGATCAATCATCTCACATTACCCATAACTCTCCAATGAAGGGTGACAATTATTGTCTGCAGACGGGGGTGTTTTCCTCCATTGGTCGAGCATTGATGCATGGCAGTGGGTTGTTAGACAAATGTGAGATGCTGTGCATCATTAGTGCTGATTCATTTATGAAGACTAGATTGATTTCATTCCACAGTAACAGTGTTTCTGAAAAAGAAACATGTCCTCCATTCGATTATGAATTCTCTCTGAGTTACACACGATGGTCTAATCACATCTGATGAATAATGTAATCAGAAGTAAGAATGGAATGGGAGGAGTTCTGCACTGTAATTCACTGTACTGTGAGATAAATCACTGCATACACGGTTTAACCTCATTAGGAGGTATGGTAATTCGGGAATAATATCTCTTGATGATATTGACCTTATTACGATATCTCCTGTAGCTCATTGAAAAGTTGTATTATTTACATCTCTGTCATTTTCATACAAAAATATATTAAATAATACTAAAATTAAATAATAAACACTGTCCACTGAAATTGTACCTCACCACACCACAATAGATATAAAAAATACATAGATCAATTTAAAGTTAAAATATAGTCTACACACACACACACTGACCAGGCATACCATTATGACATCTTCCTAATATTGTGTTGGTCGCCCTTTTGCTGCCAAAACAGCCCTGATCCATTGAGGCATGGACTCCACTAGACCCCTGAAGGTGTGCTGTGGTATCTGGCACAATATGTTAGCAGCAGATCATTCAAGTCCTGTAAGTTGCGAGGTGGGGCCTCAATGGATCGGACTTGTTTGTTCAGCACATCCCACAGATGCTTGACTAGTTTAAGATATGGGCATTTAGGAGGCCAGGTCAACACCTCAAACTCATTGGTGTGCTCCTCAAACCATTCCTGAACCATTTTTTGCTTTGTGGCAGAGCACATTATCCTGATGAAAGAGCCAAAACCACCACGGAATACCGTTTCCATGAAAGGGTAGCTATAGATGGTCTGCAACAATGCTTGGAACGTGTCAAAGTAACATCCACATGGATGGCAGGACCCAAGGTTTCCCAGCAGAACATTGCCCAAAGCATCACACTGCCTCTGTCGGCTTGCCTTCTTCCCATAGTGCATCCTGATGCCATGTGGTGCCCCTGTTCCCCAGGTAAGTGACGCACATGCACCCAACCATCCACGTGATATAAAAGAAAATGTTATTCACCAAGTCAGGCCAGTGGTCAGCACGCGCACACTGACTGGTCTGTGGCTATGCAGCAACAAACTGTGATGCACTGTGTATTCCGACACTTTTCTATCAGAACCAGCATTAACTTCTTGAGCAATTTGAGCTACTGTAGCTTGACTGTTTGATCTGACCACATGGGCCAGCTTTCATTCCCCACGTGCATCAATGAGCCTGTCACCGGTTCACCAGTGCTGTTCCTTCCTTGGACCACTTTTGATAGATACTGACCACTGCAGACTGGGAACACCCCACAAGAGCAGCAGTTTTAGAGATGCTCTGACCCAGTCATCTAAACATCACAATGTGGCCCTTATCAAACTCACTTGAATCCTTACACTTGCCCATTTTTCCTGCTTCTAACTTTGAGGAAAAAATGTCCAACTTACTAACAAGTGGCGTATTTTATTGAAACTATCAGCTGTCTCTCCTTCTTAATCAGTTTTCTTGACTCTTAACCTTGGCATACAATAGAATAACTATACATTTGTAAGATCTCTCGTTAAAAGAGAAAGAAAGCAGATAATGAAGGCAGAATCGATATGGAGGCCTCCCTCAGCCACTTCATCACACTGAAAGGCTCCGTGCCTGAGTACATCTGATGAGGGTCCCGTGTCTGATACCAGGTGCAACAGTCTTATTACTGGAGACCAGCACCTGTTAAAAGACCCCTAACTGATTGTCGTGGTGGGAGAAAAAAAAAATAGGGTAATCAGCAAGATGAATTCCTGACTTCCAGCATTCAAACATTCAGCTCCAATCAAGTTTGGGTTTCCAAATGGCATTGTTGTATGAGGTTGGAACCTGCTGCTGTCAGAAGCTCAGATTTCTTCAGCATAGTTTTGCAGAATGACTTACAGCGCTATAGTCTGATCTATTTACTGTCAGTCATGATTTACTAGCTAAAGTGTCCAGTAAAAGGTGGCTGGCAGAGATAAAGTTAGTTGTATTCAGCCGGTAGTTCGATCACTGTAAAATAAAACTGCTTCATCTCAAGTGAAAATATGTATTTATTTTAATAATGACAAAATTGCTCCATTAATGAAGGTTAGAAATTGTAGCCTAGAAGAATGATTTCCCCATATGAACTCCACACTGTATTTTAAATCGTCTTATCCCAGGATCTGGGTGTAATGTTTTTGAAGTTGTAATTCTGACGTAGCATTTGTCATGCCAACTGTTTCAAAAAACAACAACAGATAGAAACAACTCTGTGCCCGCATCAGGAGCCCAGATCTCTGGCAGGTTTGGGCTGTGGTGCAAATCCATGCCAGTTTGAATAAGTTAGCTTGCTTCAAACCAGATTTTTGGATAGATTTGGAACAGATCCGCACTCATGTCGTTTTGCCATCTGGGTTGGCTTCTTTTATTATAGAGAGAGAGAGAGATAATGGAGGTAGATGGAGTGATGCTTTAATTTCCACTGCATCAATTCAGAGTTGTTATGAATACTAAGATTTTAGCGGTTTAGGCATCATTTTGCTTTTTAAAACTTCTCACTGACAGAAAGATTTTTTTTTTCTTTTTCTAAATGTAAATCAATTACATGTATAAGACTTCAGTAAGATGTGTTGCTGGATCCACATTCCCATCAACCAATACCATTTAAAATGGAAATGAAGCAGCCAGTGAAGTTTACATTATTTAGTCATCTGATTTTCACTCTAATAAAAAAAATGTAACAAACACAATGACCCCCTTTATATTAGGTGACCTTTACAACAATGAATTGATGTAAGTACATAGTAGTCAAGGCCACCTAGTATAAAGTTTGAGGAAAGATTGAGGGAGAAGCAGCAAGCCTAATGATTTTCTCGATTACAGGGCTCGTAAACGTCTTTATCAAACAAACACAATGATTTATTTCTCATCCACCCGCGATTGATTGGACTATTATTTTTATATTACACATAGCCCGCAAGATCAGACAATATAAGTGTGAACCGTGCGCACACACATACACGTGTGCCGCCCTTCAGATGTCAATTTGAGAGAGAGAGAGAGAGAGAGAGAGAGAGAGAGAGAGAGAGAGAGAGAGAGAGAGAGAGAGAGAGAGAGAGAGAGAGAGAGAGAGAGAGAGAGAGAGAACAGCAGATCAAGAACGGAATATAATAAGATTCATCAGCCTGCGTCTGAGTCCAGCGTGCTAAAGTTATACTGTTAGACACGTACACATAAGCAAAACGATCTATAACAATCCAGTACAATTACATATAAAAACACGTTTTACTCACATAAGTGTGTTGCGCCATTCCTGTCGGATCCAAATCCAGCATCGACCAGAAGTGAATGTCTTCCCCCCTTGAGCTGGAACTTCATTAAAAATAAAGTTCAATCACTCATTCCTAATATTATAATAGCTTTAGGACCTATAGGATGCGAAGAAAGCTTATGCAGTGACTGTGTTCTTCCACAACCAGGAATAGTGCAATATCTTGCTATCTTCCTCGGCGAGTTTGTTGTTGGCTAGCACAAGCCCTCCATGAGTCGGTGGGTGGTGCGACTGGATTTGTCACAAGCTTGGCCTCTGTGGCTCCCTCCGATCGCCACCAGAGGGCTCCCTCACCGGAGTACTAATGTTGCTGGACTACATTTCCCAACATCCATTACCCGAGCTAATCACACACACACACACACCTGTTTCCCATTACCCAGACTGTTTAAGCCTCTGCACTCAAACACTCATTTCGAAGTCTTGTTTTGCCCCGGCTAACACTACTGAGCGGTAACCTTGTTTATTGTTACTCCTGTGTTTTGACCTTGGACTGCTTTGCTACCCTCACAAGTGTTTTCTGCCTGCCCTGAACTTTTCTGCCTGTCTCTGAACACTCTTGCCTTGTCTGCCGCCTGCCTCAAACCTTTGCTTGTCCCCGTTGATGATCTGCCTTTGCCTTGGACACTGTCATTGCTGGTATCTGACCTTTGCCTGTATTACTACGATTGTTTCTTTAATAAAGCTGGATATGGATCCCACTGAGTCTCCCACCTCGTCACAGGATTAGACGCGCTGTAGAGGCGGTGTTTCATTGCACAGTATAAAGCACAGGACCGTTTTCTGGGACTGGTGTCTATAAAAGTTTTTCTTTGACTAACAAGGAAGTTTTCAGCTCTGAAACTTAAAGGATATTCTTATATTACTATGACCTTTTATATATCAAAAGCTCAAGGGAAAGTTGATTTCTCAATTCATCACCCCTTTATAATTCTGTAATGTGATGTAGTCGCTACCAAAACATTACTGTTACTACCAAAAATGTGCAGTCATGACCAAAACATGAGATGTTTTGTCAAAAATAAAGTATATTGAATTATTAGCTAAGATGTTACAATTGTGTTTGGTTCAATTAATATTCAAACTAATGAATCCTTAATGGGTAACTGTATGTCTTTTACAAAGAAAGATTGGATTCAAAATACAACAAATAGCATAAGTTGCACTTGAAATATTGTTAAAGTTAAATTGTTATTGATTTAATAGTAAACACGTTTTAATAAAATAGCATTTTTTTGGCTAATATGTCAAATAAGTCAAGAAACATTAAACTTGTTTATTTTTTATTATTATTTCATGATTTTAGTTAAGCTATTTATGCATGTGTTCAGTTTCATTATTGAACTATATTGTATATATCTATATATAGCCAAGTCCAATAACAAGCTTCTAGCCAATCAGCAGGTAAGGGGCGTGTCTACTATTGATGGTGAGAAGTAAGGCTCAGTGCATGTCAAAACACACAACACACATGACGGACATTACTTTTGCATGGAGTGGCACACACTTAATTTATATTACCAGATTATTGTCTAACCAAATACACACTGTTGTGCATAATGAACAGCACTCTCATCTTTAGGCTTTGCCATAATACTAAAATATGTAAATATGTGAAGTTTAAATTGTAGAAAATTTTTCAGATTGTTCACATGCACAGAAATATTTGCATATACACACACATGGTGTTGAAACATTTATTATTTGAATTTTCACCAAACAAGTCAGTGCAACATAATCCCAGCAGATATATTTCCATTGGACAAAATATGCTCTCAAAAAACTGAAAAAGAAAATGGCTTCCTCCTACTCCCCCTTCCTCTCTCTGCAACGGTTTCCATTGTTGTAAGAAAAGGAAAAGAAAGAAAGAAAAAAAAAAAAACTCTGCTCACCTGTGGTATAGATGGAAGTGTTAACCATTAACCAATGAGGTGTTTGGCCAGCTGGCTCATGCATTGGCCATTTAGCTCATGTAGTGTCATTTTGAATGGCAGTGTTTTAAAATGTTTTTATGTGAATTTATGTCAGATTGTTGTTTCTTATGCAGAAAACCGTGTGCAGTTCATTTAAAAAGTGCCATTTTGAATTGCAAAATGTATGTAAATCAGAAAATGGGTTAAGACTTCAGTAGATGGTTTGTCAGTTTAAATAACTGTGTTTTGCATGTCATTTTAGTGTGTTAGCAATTGGGCAAAACTGTAATACTTTTATGAATTTTTGTGATCTATCCCCTCTGTATTTAGAAGTAAATTAGAGTTACATATTAAGAACACATCCAAGAACATGTCCTAGTTGTTGAGCGGGCGTATGAGCTTGAAGCTCTTGCATTTGTTATGTTAGACATGCAGAGGACCCTCAGATGTGTCATTTTATTATTGCGCGTGGGTTTTTTTTGTGCCATGTCATGTGTCCATCATGTTTGCAGGCTTTCAGCCCAATCCAGTTGAGCTCAAACCATTACTCAGACACATCTCACTGCCTGCTGTCAAAAGCTATTCTTCTCAAAAACGCAACATGACAAAGTGTGTCACCCCCACTGCAGAGCAATGACATCAGCAGGTCATGTCAAGGGTTTACAGCACTTTCATTGAATGTAGCAAAATGTGAATTTTAACCTTGAAGGGTTAGTTCACCCCCAAAAAACAAGAAATCTGTCACTGTTTACTCACGCTCTTGATGTTCCAAACCCTTGTACTGTGTGTGTGTGTGTGTGTGTGTGTGTGTGTGTGTGTGTGTGTGTGTGTGTGTGTGTGTGTGTGTGTGTGTGTGTGTGTGTGTGTTTGTTTTTGTTTGTTTCCTGAGAAAAACAGAAGTTCTTTGAAGAATCTTTAAACATTTATTTTGCAGTTCATAGTAAACATGAAAAAAATCACTACTGATGTAATCACTTTAATACAAGTTATAATTCAACTTATTTCCCATGTACAAGTATGTGTATATATGTATGTATGTATGTATGTATGTATAGCTGCATTTCAAGATAGTATTCCCAACTTTCCAATGTGCAAGCATTTATACTGATCAGGCATAACATTATGACCGTTTGAAGTGAATAACACTGATTATCTCTTCATCACGACACATGTTAGTGGGTGGGATATATTAGGCAGCAAGTGAACATTTTGTCCTCAAAGTTGATGCACACATTGATCCACAGATGAGCTACTGTAGTTCCAATTTCTCAAGAAGTTAATGTTGGTTCTGATAAAAAGGTGTCAGAATACACAGTACATCGCAGCTTGTTGTGTATGGGGCTGCATAGCCACAGACCAGTCAGGGTGCCCATGATGACCCCTGTCCACTGCCCAAAGCACCAACAGTGGTACGTGGGCATCGGAACTGGACCACGGAGCAATGAAAGAAGGTGGCCTGGACTGATGAACCACATTTCTTTTTTTGCATCATGTGGGTGGCCTGGTGCGTGTGCGTCGCTTACCAGGGCACCACATGGCACCAGGATACACTATGGCAAGAAGGCAAGCCGACAAAGGCTGTGTGATGCTTTGGGCAATTTTCTGCTGGGAAACCTTGGGTCCTGCCATCCATGTTGATGTTACTTTGACACGTACCACCTACCTAAGCATTGTTGCAGACCATGTACACTTTTTCATGAAAACGGTATTTCCTGGTGTCTGTGGCTCTTTCAGCAGAATAATGTGCCCTGCCACAAACATGATTCAGGAATGGTTTGAGGAGCACAACAACAAGTTTTAGACCTCAATCAAATTGAGCATCTGTTGGATGTTCTCCTCTTGGTGCTAGATGCCACAGCACACCATATATTTGAGAATTAGTGCACAGATTGTAGTAATTTATTTATTTTTGCATAAATATCCTTTCTGGGGCTTGACTGCTTGACTTTATTTATATGTAAATAAATACACATGAAACTGATAAAGACGTGTGACCTTTCCAATATGATTAGATAATACATAGCACATTGCAGAGATGGTGCAGGACAAACATTTGTGGTTAAAAAGTATATTATTATTTTTATTTTTAATTTTTTTATAAAAGAAAAAGTGTCACAAATTTCGCTGCCAATTAAAATATGTTATGTCATTAAATACAGTTTTATCTTTTGCAGTACTTGTGCAACTTTATATGTCTTTTTTTTTTTTTTACTCCATATACTTTTGGAGTTCAACACTAGAGGCAGACGTGAACTTGGAAGAAATCATTTTAAATTCAAGTGGATTTCATGAGTGGTTTCACAAGAACAGTTTATTGAGCACCGTCTCCTCTTGTTCCACTCTTTAAAGTCAATCATGGCATGTGTCGACATCAAGATCCTTACACCTTCCTGAGAGCTCTGCACAAAAATGGAAAATTGTGTCACTGGTGTTGGAAAGGTTAATCTCCATGGACAGTGAAAGGCCTTGCTAGGGCAGTCTGAAGAAGGTTTTAAGGCTTTACCGCATGCCATTTGTCATACTTTCTTTGGACAAGGCAAGTAAACTCCTTGATCCGGTTAAATTAACTGTCAACACAAATGTAGTGGTGGGAAGAAGATAAATAAAAAAAGGAAAAAAAAAAATCGACAGGTATTTATTTTTTTATTTTTTTACTTACTTTAGGTCACACTGAAAGGGCCGGGATAAAGCTACTCTAAGAGTCTGTTTGCAGTGCAGATTAGTAACCTCTCAAAAGCAATAAAGGTCTCTCCTGCTCTTCACCTTTCATTGACAACTTTATTTTTTCCTTTGACAATTTCTCTCCGGTATAAGTGAGCTAGAAATGTACCTTAAAAGGTTGGAAATATAGCAAGCTAGCACTATATATTTCAGCAGATGTTCACTTTTACAAGTAAGAAATCAGTTTTTTTTTTATTATTATTATTATAATTGTATTTAATGACTTTAGAAAAACTGAGGAAATCATTAGCCTTATATTTTTCAATTAAATTAGCTGATTGTTTTTGAGTTAATTAAACTTACTATGACTTTGTAGAGGTCACTACATCAAGCAATAAAATCACCAGAGATATCTATTCATAAACTAAAAGAAATAATGGAAAGCACAAAGTAATACTGTATTGTAATTTTAAATTGTGAGCGAAGAAAAGAAGGTGTGATGGATATTTTCAGGTTCAAACACTGTAAATAGATTAAAAAAAGATGCAAAAAAGATTAAATGTTATATGTGACTTTTGAGATATAACAGAATTTGCATTTTTTGCATTATCGTCAATTTAAATGGCATCAATAATCTGCAATCGTGTTCTGGCCTCCCAGTGTTAAATCTCATTTTAGCAAGGAATAATATATTTTAGTGTACTATATTTTGGCATCCATGTTTATCATAAATAAGGAAGACAGACACTGGGCCTCATTCACGAAAGATAAGCAGAATGAATTTCAGTGTAAATCAATTATAAAATGGGTTTTTCTAACGATTCAGATGAATATCTGTCCCTACCTATGATTCATAAATGAAGCTCAATGTGTCATTAAGAGTGGACTATTAGTTTCAAGAAAAATAATTTACATAGAAAATGTTGAACTTGATTAAAATTAAATTTATTATAAAACACTGGTCTCACAGTTTGGTTCGATTATGAGGATCAAGCCATCAATTCAGTCCAATTCCAAATCACGATTCATCAAAATTGTGTCAATAACATGTCAATAAATAGATGCAGTCAAATATATGAAATTAAGCTTTAATTTTACCTGCTCAAAGAAAAAAAATGCTTCTTAAATGTATCAAACATCAAACAAAACTCAAGTCTGGGCACAGAAGGCAACAGGAGCATTTAGAATAAATACACACAAGTAAAACAAGCCACTTTAATCCACTTTAAGAGTTCGTCTTGCATTACAGTCAAAACTAAAGTCTAAATGCATCTGGTAGGTGAAACCACACATGTAAAACGTACTCTTCCCAACAATGTTAAAAAATAAGTAAATTGTGTTATAGAGTGTGAGAGTGAGAGTGTGTACTACTGGGGCGGCAGTGGCTCAGTGGTTCATGTAGGTTGTCTACAAACCGAAAGGTTGGTGGTTCAATCCCCGGTTCCACCTGACCAAGTGTCGCAGTGTCCATGAGCAAGACACCCAACCCTTGCTGCTCCCGACGAGCTGGATGGCGCCTTACATGGCTGACATCGCCGTCGGTGTATGAATGGGTGAATGTGAGGCAAAAATGTAAAGCGCTTTGGATAAAAGCGCTATATAAATGCAGTCCATTTACTAATAGGCTCTATGTCATATTATAGTCGGATATGAAAGTGCTACTGCAGCATGCAGTTTGTGCAGTGCCGCAAACGACCAGCTGAGTATCTCTTCATCAATCTAATGCACAAACTACTGCAAAAAATACCTAAAGTAACACACCATTCACACGGGGCATAGGCGTTAACGCTTTCCATTTACTTTGAATGGGTGACATCATCCGTTGCCGAACTAAATTGTGGGTTCCGTCGCGTCGCTTCACTCGCGTTGCAAGCGGCAGAAGTTGAAGATTTCACAACTTTTCAATTGCCAACACAGCCACACATCCAATCAGATCGCCAAATGCAAATACCCTAGAGTAGACGTTAGCCAATTGCGTGAACCATCCAGAAGCAGCTCCCGGACCAGTATGTGATATTCTCCCTGCTGTCGGCACTTTTTCAGGATTGAATGTACCCAACAGCTTCGAGCACCATGTGGCCTGAACCTGTGCAGTGCACTGACAACAACTACACGGGCAATCGCATTCGCACACACAACCAAATCAGCATTGATTTAGTCTCACAGACTAGCTGTCAAAAAAGGTGCTTTTTTGTGTTGTGTTGTGGTCCAAGCGGCAAGTAATGTGATTGGCTGTTGTTACTATGACGATCGTGTCAGCACCAAGCTTCAGGCACGCCCTTTGTCAAGCGTTGACGCCTACGCCCCGTGTGAATGCGGCCTAAGTCGCAGATACTCAACACATTATCATATTCATTAATAAACCAAATGATCTTACTAGTGCACTTTCTCCTTTTGTGGTCTTTTATTGTGAAATTAGCTGCTGATCAATAAAATGACAACCACAGTTGTCAGTGATGTGTCTATCGATTCATATCCATTTTGCAGAGATGCATTTGTGTGACCAAGTGTAAATTAAATCGCTTTGATAAATCTGATAGCTTTGATTTACACACCATGTGTTCTCCAGGTCGTGCTTAACGGGTTGTTCATAAAAGCCAAAATGTGCCCAGATATCATCTTTTAAAGTAGTCACTTCCCCCTGCCATTGTGTGCTACCGCAACAAAGCATTGTAACGCAGTTCGTTCATGGGAAGGAAGGAGGCGGGAACCGGCGAACGTTCAACAAACTTTATTCAAAAGAAATAAACAAAATGAAAGTAAAACCGCGGGCAGCCCCTCACGGACGACTGCCCACAAACACATAAACAAAACTAAACATAAACTCCAGGCCTGGTCCTCTCTCGTCTTCCGCTGCCATGCTCCTCCTTTTATGCTCCCGTCACATGGCCGCGAGACGAGACCGGTGTGCCACGCAGCTGGCACTCGTTGACATTAATCACCGGCCTGCTCTCGCGGTCCCTCGCCCCGCTGCCTGTCACACCACATACCCCCATCGCCCCTCGCAGGCCGGGGGGCACTCCCGAGACGGCGCTCTACTCCCCCTCCCCCCCTCTCCCGGGGGGGGCGATCACGGCGGCCGCGGCACCTGGGGGTAAGGACAGAGAGGCGAGAGAAATGTAGACGGGAGCACGAGGAGCCCGCGGACGAGAGAGGGGAGAGAGGGAAAAGAGAGAAAGAGAAAAAAAAAATTCTGGTCCGGTTCCCCGACACACTGCCGCTCGGTCCTCACCAGCCGAGAGGCTCTTCCTCGCGGTGCTATGCGATGGTGCTGGACGCCCGGTGGACGGCCCGATCCTCCTCCGCCCCCTGGCGGCCGGCGGTGGCTCCTCCTATTGAGGGCAGTCGGCAGCGAGCTCCGCGTTCCCTGCTCCTCCCCGTTCCGGCGGATGGCAGCAGGCTCCGGCCCACGGCGAACGCCGGCAACTCCTCCGCTCCCTCCAGGACGGCCGCCACCCCACCTCGACCCAGGGGCACGGCAGCGAGCTCTCCGTTCCACCGGTCTTCACTCGCTCCAGCACCACCGCCTCGGGCAGTCACTCGCGGTCTTTCATCATCCGCGCTGCCCGAACTCCTCAGCACCGCGATCCCCCTCAGCAGCGAGGGCTCTCCGACAGCGCGTCCCTCCTTCCTCCCGGGCTTCGGCACCAATGTAACGCAGTTCGTTCATGGGAAGGAAGGAGGCGGGAACCGGCGAACGTTCAACAAACTTTATTCAAAAGAAATAAACAAAATGAAAGTAAAACCGCGGGCAGCCCCTCACGGACGACTGCCCACAAACACATAAACAAAACTAAACATAAACTCCAGGCCTGGTCCTCTCTCGTCTTCCGCTGCCATGCTCCTCCTTTTATGCTCCCGTCACATGGCCGCGAGACGAGACCGGTGTGCCACGCAGCTGGCACTCGTTGACATTAATCACCGGCCTGCTCTCGCGGTCCCTCGCCCCGCTGCCTGTCACACCACAAGCATGTATGCGGAAAATTCAAGAAAACGGCAGAAAAGAATCAGTACATTATAATCAGTCATGGTCTATTGAACCGATACCAAATCATCCACGCCGGCACCATGATCCACTGCAGAAACGATTCATTTTGACACTCGTAATTGTCACTAATATGGACTGAAAGATTCAAAACAAATTTTGAGTTTATGGAGTCTTTACTATAGTAATGTAATGGAGGAGAACACATTATGAGTGGGAATATCCAGACAAAATTAACATTTCTCTGTTTATTTCCCACTTCTCTGTCCTTTTTAGAGGTGCGGCGCAATGTGATGTATAAAAGATCAGACCATGTACTTTTTCTCCCTCTCTTTTTTTTTTGGCAATTCAGTTTAACATTCAATGGTGACACACACTGGAGTCTTATCTTCCGCCCTAACCTCCCTTTATCCCTATAAATGTAAAGATGTCACGTACAATGGTACTGCAGTCACGGGCTGTCAGGTAAACTAAGACCACAGGCAGAGTTCACAGAGGAAAACGCTTGTTGTGATTTGCTTTGCATATCGGTTTAAGTGTGTTATCATCCAGTCCAGGTATATCAGGATAAAGTCAGTTCATTTTGCAATATTTTAAATGCAAGGAAGCGCTGCTCTTGGTAGTTTCATGAATAAAAACACCTCTTTAAATTCAGTATCTTGCTGAGCATTTGTTATTTTCAGGAACACCAAACACATCCTCCCCTTATCGGGACAATAAAGGGGAGCTGGATTTGAACTCGTCCTTTTGCAAATGCCGCAGATCTGCTGCCTGTCACAGTGTTTGAAGTTGGATTTTACAAGCTAGTGCTCAGCAAATAAAACTCAGGCACATAACAAATCCACTGCATTCAGTAAATTTCATTTCTCAGACCTCTGACCTTTAACACATTTACGGTCATGGAGTTAGTATGAATTTATGAACAACTATTTAATGCAAACGGAGATATTGCCTTTTAAAGTTACGGCAGTTTATTGCCTACAAAAATGGCTGGTTTGGACTACAACGAGCTTCTTCCTGGGTTGGTGACATCATAAAGCCTTGCTAGTCTCCGCAGATGTGACTTCTGCCTGTAATGGTAAGGGGTGTGGTGTTTCCGGACAACCTGTGCTTGGCACTTCAGCCAATAAAAACTACATTTGGTCATCTAACCAATCTGAGACCATTGCGTTTTTCGAAGGGATGGGCTTCATAGAAGCAGGAAGCAAACGAGCTGTTCAAAGGACAGTGGAGACAGCGGTGTGGAATAAAGGTCAAATATAAGGAAAATATGGAACGAAACGAACCTTCTGCTGCACTCAGTGCCTCCACATCGCTTTACTACCCACTGGACGGATATCATCAGTGCCATCAAAACCTGACGCCTACCTCCATGGACTACACTGAGGGCTGCTGTCACTGCTATGCTCTGGGTCTGCATCAGTGGGCATCTTCCATCATCATGATAGGACAATACCTTTTCCTGTATTGTCCTATCAATAACAACAAAACACACACACACACGCACACACACACACACACACACACACACACACACACACACACACACACACACACACACACACACACACACACACACACACACACACACACACACACACACAAAAATAGGCCAAACAAAGTAGAAAAAGAGATAACACAAGTTGTGTTTAGTAAAAATCATGTATTCAGTTAAACAGACACAATGGCCATGCAAGTCAGTGATTACAGTTTGTTACCGTAATGAATTCAGTAGAACAATAATATCTGAAAAATGCATACATCAATCCAAATTTGGCATTCCGTGCTCTACTACAAAAAAGAGACCTTGTAATATAAACAGGTCACAAAAGTCAATGCTCTCAGTAAGTCATTGTTGTAGTGCAGTGTGTGAGCTGAAAGTGTTGTGGTTTAAATGCAGTGCTTTGCTTTTTTTTTTTTTTTTGGTTTGGCTGTTAGTCTCCTGTAGATCGCAGCAGGGAGATTCAGTGCTGTGGTCTCCAACATCCCTCCTCTCCATCTGTGTCTCTCCTCTGACCACATGGCTGTCTCCTCTGATTGAGAAAAATACACCACCCAGGGTCCATCGTAAAGACAGGGCGCGCATAGCAGGTGGATAGATGGCCACTTATGCTCTGCTTAGCTGCTGAATGCCTGTTAAATCAGTACTCGAGTCTGCCGACCACAGGAGTTGTGTTTGACCATGCTGGGAATTGATTTTGACGTTGTGTATGCCAGGAGCAATATAAGCCTGAAAGAGCATGTTAACTCTTATATGTCTTGATGCTGAAAATGACTAGTCATCAACATATCCCAGAGGGCCATTTTATTGCTCAGGGGTTACTGTTTCATAGCTCACGAAACATAAAGGAGTTAATGTTTCATTTGAGCATGGCCTTTGTCTCAGATGTTTCTCCTAAAATGTCCTTAGACTAAACAAATGAGACTGTTGTTGGCATAAAGAAGGTTAATAGTAGAGAGCTATAAAACGAGTGTGGATAGTGTATATTTAACAATGGGAGATTTTGATGAGAAACATAGTTCATATTGAGATCTCTGACTTAAATTTCAAAAGTTATAAAATAAATATGTTTTAATATATCATTTATTCCTGTGATTATAGCCCTACATTGTTAGCATCATGACTTTCTTTGTCTTTTTTAGTCTTCTGTGTCACATGATCCTTCAGAAATCATTCTATTATGCTGATTTGAAACATTTATTGAAAACAGTTGTGAATTTCTTTAAAGGTGTCATGAACTGACATTTTTTAATTCCAGTTCTTATACTGTTGTCTGAGGTCATCTTATGACGTCTGCATGGTTTTTACATTTAAAAATATCATAATAATTAAGTAATACGCTTGGTTTTGATGAGAGTGCAGCACTTGAGACTTGGATGTAAAGGCCCATGGCTATGATTAGATAAGAATTGCATATTTAATGAGCTCCTGCTCCCCTGTCAGAACATGTGTGGAATTGTTTTGAAAGCATGTAGGGAAACTGTAACCAGAATTATTCTCTCATTCACAGGGCTCGCAAAATGTTTTTTTTTTTTTATCAAACAAACACAATAATTTATCTCTCATCCACACGCGATTGATTGGAATGTTATTTTTTTATTACTTGGCCTATCCGACCAGCAAGAAATCATTAACCAATTTCGACAGGTAGGCCTACTGGTTGAACTACTTTTGCCAACTCCAGCTAAACCAGAAACTATCTGACAAAAAAAGCTAAAATGTAGAGCTGACCTTTCTGCTGGCTTTTTGCTGTAATTTTGTAATTTTCTCTTTTACTCCCACATTCTGCCTATTATCTTTACTCTTCATTCACTCTTCAGATTAGGCGGCACCTTCAATTGATTCATCTCCGGCGTTGATGGGAAGGAATGCGGATATGGGCGAGGCGACACAGTTGGCAGCCATGTTAAGCTGGCTCTCTCTGCACTGGCAGACCAAATGCTGAAGCAACATGAGTGGGCTTCTGCTTGTTTCAATCTAGTGTTTGAGACACAAATCACTGTAAATATTTGCATGTAGGCTATACACTAATCATTCGTTTTTAGAAAGACGTGGGAGGTTTGCGCCCATGGCGATTTATAAATATGCGGTTGATAAAGACAGGATTATTATTAAATTCAAGTGCAGTTTAAATAAACAAACAAATAAATAAATAAATAAATAAATAAATAAATAAATCCTGAGTATCCTGTAGTATATATATATATATATATATATATATATATATATATATATATATATATATATATATATATATATATATATATATATATATATATATATATATATGTATGTATAATACAAAACTCACCTCAAAACATTCCTGAAACGTTTTTGTTTTGTGTCAGAGTGCATTATCCTGCTGAAAGAGCCACAGCCACCAGGGAATATCGTTTCCATGAAAGTGTTCCTTCCTTGGAGCACTTTTGATAGATACTGACGACTGCAGACCGGGAACACCCCACAACAGCTGCAGTTTTAAAGACATCAAAATGTGGCCCTTATCAAACTCACTCAAATCCTTACGCCGGCTTCACACTGCACGCGTAAGCAGGGCGTAAGCAGCGCATATTTTTTCCGGCGCTCATGTAAACAGATGAGTGCATTCACACCGGCAGCAGAGGCAGCGCAGCAGCGCGTAGCAGGAGCAGAGCAGAAGCGTCAGTCCCGCGATCGTTTCGGCGCCGGCTCTATTTTTGACGCGCTGCTCACAATGAATTAAACCCACAGTACATTGTTCTGATCAAAATTAACCTGGTTAACATGAAAAATAACACATTTAACCATGAAATAATTTAGTGAAGTGTTCCATGTGTTTCTCAGTCACCATATGACATCCGTTACTGTGGGGGGGAAAAAGTTCTACACAAAAACCGAAGTCACTGCCATACGTTTTTGCCTGATACAAAACTAATTTTAAATAATGTATGCCAGTTTAGCTTACATTAAATATGAATTAAATTATGTATATAATATAACAATATGCTGGCATAAAAACATAAAAACGATAAACAAAAGCACGTGGTGTCACAGGCAGTGTTCTTCAGAGTGCACCTGGAAAGACAGCAATAGACGACACTCGTCTCATCGTGAAGGTTGAGAAGCACACAGTTCTCTATGATCCACACAATTTGCTTTATAAAGACTTGCAAGTGAATGAAAAAGCATGGGAGGAAGTTGGTGAGAGCGGCTCTTGGTGCTGATGGTAAGTCATTTTAAAGTGTTTTTGACAATCTTTCGTTGTCTCACGAACGAACAACTAAATATGGATAGGTAAATATAATGTACACACATTAATATAGCACACATACAGTATAGACATGTAGATAGACTATGATGTGCGTTATTTTGTCATAAAAAAAAAAAAAAACGTTTTAGATAATTTGCTTATTTAGTCTAAATATCATTAAGAAGTTTCCTCTTAGTTATTACAGTCATTTATGAATTAGCTTTAAGAGGTTTATGATGGGTAATGTATGTAAATTTGATGCCTATCCAATATTTCAAGACAATTTCCTGAAGTTTCTCTTTTTAGCAGTGTGCTTTTCATGGACATATAGTGCGATGGCCTTTCTTCTATCAAAAACTCGCACTAAACGAAATAAAAAAAAAACATCAGAAACAAGTGAATTGATTTTTTAAAATAAAATTAGCTTCATTATAAATCTTTGCTTTATTTCCATTTCAAATACATTAAAGAGAAATGCAAACTTATCCATTATAGAGTAGCCTACTCTGTACACAACTGCGCGTGACAACTGCGCGCGACAAACGCTGCCTGTGTGAAAGTGTGCGCACTGCTACTGCTTTACACACACGCTGCTTCGGCGCTGCCTACGCCCTGCTTACGCATGCAGTGTGAAGCCGGCGTTACACTTGCCCATTTTTGCTCATTTTTGTTCAACACATCAACTTTGAGGACAACATGTTCACTTGCTGCCTAATATATCCCACCCACTAACAGGTGCTGTGATGAAAAGATAACCAGTGTTCATAATATATATATATATATATATATATATATATATATATATATATATATATATATATATATATATATATATATAAAATACACAATATATTATAGTTATGAATAGCTGCTGTCTGCATTTCAAGTTTAATTATTATGGTTTGAAGCACTTCAAGTCCCTAACCATACTATAAGGAACAGTAATAGCGATTCTTGTCTTAGCAAGCATCACTAATTACTATTTCTAATATTGAGTTGCTATCAAACTCAGCAACCCTTTGGATGTATCGACATCTCAATCACATGCAAAGGAAGCTTTCTAAGCTGTGTAGCACGCAGAGAAACCAGATGTATTTTGAGTCAGAGGCTGGCCCCGTTCCCGAGGTCTTTAGAGTCGAGCTTAAATGATACTTTTCACTTTCTCCAAACAAGTTCTCTGACCTGTAATGGACTGCTTTCGGTGAACTTCTAAACATGTGTACACCTGTAAAGTAGTTCAAGTAAATTAGAATCTATCCATCCATCCATCCATCCATTCATCCACCCATCTTTAATTTGGAGTACATCAGTGGCCTGTTGCACAAAGCTGTTTTCAGTTAGTCCCCAGGTAAGTTTGAGATTAGTTTGAGCAAACTTTGGTTTTAGAGTAAAAGAGTATGTTCAGCTAGCTTCATGCAACAGGCCTCTAGTTATACAAAATAAAAATAACAATTTCTTTGGCAATTAGCTAGAACAATATTGTCACCTTTAGATTTACTTTATGTCATGGACTCTCAGTTTGTTTTAATGTTGTTTTTTTTGTCACGTTTCTTTGTTCAGATTTCCTCCATGGACAACTTTCATTATTAGTTAATGTGTGTCAGCTGTGCATTTATTATCCTCGTTTATGTTCACTACTTAAGTTGTTCCTTCTCCTGCACTTCTTGTCCGGTCCACGTTATGTGTAGTTGTGTTTTACTTATGCCTCCCTGCCTGCTTTTGGATTAGTTGTCATAAAAACTAGACTATATGTTTTGAACGTTATTAACCTATCTTTATCTTCCTTCCTACAACACCCGTGACAAAAAATAAAAGACAAAAGCTGTTTGTAAAGATTCCTTTCCAACCAACCCAGAACTGACTTGGAGGATGTTCATTAAACATTATGATAATTAAATATTATGAAAATAATAATTATAGTAATGATAATATTGAAAAAAACAACTTTATTATGCAATATTTAAGTAATGACAATGACAAAAAGGGGAATATATATATGCATTATGCCCAAACTTACTTATACGGAGTAATTGTCCAAGGGTAAAGAGTCATTTGGCAGTATGTATCGGTGCTGATAAAAAGCCATATTGTAAACTTGATGAGTATCTTTCAGAGTGGGAATAAATTCACGGAAAGAGAGTCCTCCGGAAAGGATTTGGTCTTCATTTGGCTAGGGTAAGCAGTGAGATATAGCAGGGTTGACTGGGTCTCAAATTGTATGCATCAGTCTCATAAAGGAAGGAAAATTGTGTTGCTTTCTTTCTTGATAGGCGGAGAGGTGAAGGGCAGAGGAAGAGGAGGAGGTCATAAAAGCTTCTCACATCCCTCTGTCTCATCTCTGCTTTTCTACTGGACATGCAAGGTTTTAAGGAACTTTTTGAGCCGTGGCTGTCTGGTTTAAAGTATTTTTCCACCAGAACAAACTTTGGGTTGTTTTGAGCCTTTTAAAACTGTAAACAATGCTCTTGAGGATGACAAGTCTGAGGGATCGGTTCACCCTCATAAATTACCCAATATCTGTCATGCATTTCAGGTGTTTTGAAGTCTGACGCCAAAGCCATATGCCGTATTTCTGACATTATCTGTGTGTGAAAATCCATTATATATTCAGTGTCTGTTCTTAAATACCTATGTTGGTGGTTTTATATATATTTTATATATACACTTTTTCCTATATACATATACATTATTTTGCATTATTTATATTTGCATTTATTATCATGGTGTTAATGATTAACATTTTCTTACATTTATGTACCAGAGCATTCAGTGGCCATTTGTGGTAAAAGAAAACCACATTTTTTGTAGTTTCTGAATCTATTTGTGTACCATGTGCCAAATTTTTCTAGCTCCATCTTTGTCTTTCTCTACTGGACTTGTATGATCGGTTTGTGCTGTGGTTGTCTGGTATAAAGTATTATTCCAAAAGGACAAACTTTGGGTTGCTTTGAGCCTTTAGAATAGTAAACAATGCTCTAAAGGATGACAAGTATGAAAGCATATCTGGGGGATCAATTCGCCCTCATTAATGATCCCATTTCTGCTTCCACGCTTGTCAGGCCTTTTGAAGCCCGTTGTCTCTCAGGCCAAACAGTGAACAAAGCCGCACGCTCTATCCACGGTCGTAGAAATAAGAAGCAACTTCTGTTTCTTGCTTTCTCTCATATAGCCAAACACACTCTCACTAATTAAAGCTGTCAGGAGTACTGATAAAAGTACATCACGCAGAGATGTCCCAATGTTTTAACAACAACAGCCATTAACTGCTCCACGCTTCCCGAAATCTTAGTGATAAAAGAGAAGCCAGACACATGAGGAGGAGAATCATAATTTACCAGTACAAAGGAAGTCAACTCGTGGGCACAATGTGACACGTTCATGATGTGAGCATCTGCGAAAATGACGACCTTCACGCGTTTGATCACGTTGCGGAAAATATGGATGAGCCAAAAGTTGCTGCAACGCAGTGGTGTTAATCACAATGGCTGATTAGTGTTCTTCACAAGGTTTTCTTTACTGTCTGGATGAAATCAGTTAAATTCTCTAAATGGTACCCTAATTGTTGATCAACATATATGTTTCTAAGGTGCTTCCAATCAATGCCTCAGATTAATGTAATTCATATATATGCATGAGGTTGGCAAGGATTATTTCAAATATGGGTGAGAGGTATGGCTAAGTAGATCGTTCACCAATGATAACGTTCTCTTTATGTACTTATGTTGTCCCAAACTTGTATGATTATCTTTCACAGAATACAAAAGCAGATGTTATGCTGAATGCGTCTATGCATGAAATGACATGAGGTAAATATAGTAATGTTACGTGACCTTCAAATTCTAACTGAGGATTACTTTTAAATTAGACTTGTATTCCTGCATTTAAATTGAGTTAGAACTAAAGATCGAACCCGATCTCACAAAAAATGCAAAATCGTACGAGTTTGCAATCTCGTGGAATGTATACGCCAAAATGAGTTTTGGCGTGCATATGGTACACGTTTTTTCACGTGCATATGATACGCACTTTATGGCGTATTATACATATGAACATTATTTCATTTAATTCCTAATACTGTAGTAAATAATGGCAATTTACATTATTTAATGGTCTTTAAATATCAGGGGCTTAAAGTCCCAGAGACTCAAAATGTATCTTAAGATGAATTCAAATCTTCCAAAATTTGGAAAAATGTTTCTAAGTACAATTCTTGAAAGTTCTTGAAAAGAACATCTCTTGAGTAGTCTTTGCCGAAAAAATGCTGTGATCATAACATTAAGAATGATATGCTAATTTGACTATTTTTATGTTGAGTTTTTAATTTTGAATTCAGCCAAAAGTCAGATTGGTCAATCCTTACTTACATTATGGTGCCACTTTAGAGTACTGGTGAACAAGACTTCACATTAAATCAGATTAAGGGTTGCACAAACTGCTGTACTGGAAGAAATGAACACATTCACAAGATTTCAGTTGTACTTTAATTGGAAGATGTCACAGTGTACGGAAGAATCCTGGCCTGTCGTACAATGGCGAAACATAAGGGTTTGACACACAGCAAGAAATCTGATAACTTTACTAGAGCGCAGTTAAATCATTAAGCCAAGCTTTCTCCGTGATGGAAGAGCTCTCCTCTGAAAGTGTTAAGCAAAGCTCTATTACTTTCCAATAGCTGTGGAAATCTGGGCAAATTTGATCTGTGAGATTACAATCCCTGCTACTAGATCATGTAGAGCTCATTGGAAGAGAGGTCTACGAAGACCAAAATGCATTACTCACGAGGAACGCCTATCAATTCCCGCCTGCTGTAGGTCACTTAGATTAGATCAGTCGACCGTTGTTGGGATTGGAGCCGGACGGGTAGGTCAGGAGAATTTACAACGAGGCTAGCTTTAAATGACTGTTTGAATGTGTGGGATTTATCACAGCCCCCACTAGAGAGGACACTTAATGATGTCCGGGACTACAGGCGGTGTCACCGGGTCTCTGGAGATCCAGAATTCAGGAACGATAATGCAGAATCCATTAGGAACATTTTAATGGGACATTAAAAAAGTGTATCAATCAGTCGTTTTACTAAAATAACAGTGGCACCAGCAGGTAAAGTCACAGCGGAACTCTCTTGCCTCCCCTGAGCCCATTGACTTTTAACAGACCTCCTAAAACGTGTGCTGGTTTTAGTGGGGGGTAAATGAAAATGATTAAGAGGAAATTTGCGAGGAAAGCAGAGGCAGTACCTTCATTATACTATGATTGTATACTCTATAAACATTTTTTTCTGATTTTCTGCGCGAATTGGCCTTAATGAACAACATTATGATGCTAATGGAAAGACTAATTTAAAAGTAAGTAAACAACTCAGCCACCCTAATAGCAATGATTTATGTCACGCCAAAACAATAAAAATCATAAATAATAAATAAATAAAAAACATGCTGACTGTGGGGGTTCGTGGTGAGCGATCAGCTTGGCCAAATGAAAGGTATATCTTTGTGTCTGTGAGCAGTGTTTACTGAGCTTAATGACTGATTATTCAAAAATATTTTTCATAGTTAATTTAACAGCCGGACAGCAATTCACACATACTGTGAAATATATGGTTGCTGCCTTTAGTTATTATTTTAGAATAGATTTTAAAATATATTATTTATAATTACTCTTAAACATATAATATAATATTATCGCAAATATTTTGGGGGGAATTTCGGGCACAGCATGTTTTTCTTTGCGTCATTATGTCACACCTGTATACTTAAAGAAAAAGTCCAGCTAGCAGTCGTATCGCATGTGAGGATGCTGCAGGTGGCGGATCATTTATAGCGTTTTCTCACAGCAGCTGACATTCAATTGAGCATTTTGATGGCGAATTTTAATACAGAAAGGTCCAAACTAGAGATTAACTGTAGTCAAAAGCAAATGATTAGATTATACAGAAATTAAAATCTACAGTTAACACTAATACACTCAAAATACACATAGTCACACAATGCTGATGCAGTTTACAATAACAATTAAAGAACAAAGTATAACAATAGTAATAATTTGCGTGGTTTGATGTGATGTGAGCTAAGTGAAAAAAAAGCTTAGTATTTTTTTCTTGTTTCTAGTCCAAACATCTAAAAATTCTTAAAACAAGAAGCATTTACTAGACAAGCTAAAGTAATTGTCTTGTTTTGGGAAAAAATAACTCAAAATTAAGAGAGTTTTTGCTTAAAATAAGATAAATAATCTGCCAAATGGGTGAGCAAAATAATCTTAATTCAAACAGAGAACAAGATTATTTTTCTCACTCCATTGGCAGATTATTATTTTATTATTATTATGCATTTTTTGCAGTGTGTGATAGTCATCAAGGCATGTAGGCCAAAATGTGTTTCACACCTTAAG